>NC_000077.6:80094120-80224120 GCF_000001635.26 Mus musculus | reverse complement strand
TGGGTGCTGGGCATTGCACTCGGGTCCTCCACAAGAGCAGTACATGATCTTAAACACTTTGGAAAGCTTGAGGTTTATTTCAGGGCTATTACATTAACTTCAAAGCCTGCTTCACCCATCAAAGGCCACCCATTACCTGAATAATCGACAATGTGTGTTGGAACTCTTTCAGGGGTGACGTCAGCTGGAATGGTGATTTCTTCTGCTCGGGGAGGAACCTTTATTTGACAACAAATATAAAAATAAATGTGTTGAAGTTATCCATCACACTTACTATCAAACCATGTAGATTTATCTATACCAGGCCCTTCTGTTTAGAGCTATCTTTGTAGGTATTCACTGCACTTTAAAATATTTTCATTGAGGTGAAAATATTTATCATATTTATCATATAAGCAAAACTACAATAAAAACATGTTTTAAGGGCCAGCAAGATGGATCAGTAGGTATGGATGCTGACTACCTGAGTGTGACCCCAAACCGTCACAGTGAAAGGAGAGAACCTGCTTCCACAAGCTGTCCTCTTGCCTCCAAATGTGTACTGTACTATATATGCACATAAGAAATATAACAAATAAAAATGCAACAAAAATGTAAATAAATAAAAGACAAACCAAAAATGCAATAAAAGAGCCTGGCGTGGTGGCGCACACCTTTAGTCCTAGCACTCGGGAGGCAGAGGCAGGCAGATTTCTGAGTTCGAGGCCAGACTGGTCTACAAAGTGAGCTCCAGGTCAGCCAGGGCTACAGAGAAACCCTGTCTTGAAAAGCCACACACACACACACACACACACACACACACACACACACACACACAAAATTGCATTAAAAGATTTTAACAATAAAATAAAAATCAAAGAGAAAAATAGGTTTCCAGCTGGGGTTTAACTCACAGCAGAGTGAATATCCAGCCCTAGGGAAAAAGGAAAACCTCCGCCTCTGTAGTCAGGGTATCTCAAGTTTTTCAAAAACATAAAACGATTCAATTTAATACTGAAATATTAGATTTTTTAAATACGTGGTGCTTGTTCTACTTTGCTAAGAATTTAAGATACTTTACAAATAAGGAGCTATGTTAATCCAAGGCAGTCTTGATGGGTGTCACGCAGTGATGGGGAACTTGTCTAGCACATGCAGGTCCTGGGTTTTATCCTCAGCCTTGCCAAACCCACGAAAAACACAAAACAAAATGATAATCTTCAAGGTAACCAATACACATTAATTTCGTCTAGGTTGGGTGAAAACTGTTCGGCTCCATACGCCTTGTGTTTAATAATTCCATGTTTCAGAAAGACTGCATATTATTTTACAAAACTGTTTTGTAGAGGCTCAGTCCTTTCTTTTTAGTTAATTAACTTATTTTTATGTGTATGGGTTTTGCTTGCATGCATATCTGTGAACCATATGTATATCTGGTGCCACAAGAGGCCAGAAAAGGATACTGGATCCCCTGGAACTGGAGTAACAGATAGCTGTGAGCTACCGGGGTGCTGGGAATCAAACCCAGGTCCTGGAGAAGAGCAGCCAGTGCTCTTAACTGCTGACAGAGCCTTCTCTCCAACCCCAACTGTATGATTTTTAATTACAGAAAAAAAAAAAAAAGTATCCACACTCAAGAGAAACGTCCTAAAACAACTCTAACTCCAGTTAAACATTTCAAAGGTATTTATTCCTTCTGACAGGGTCTCTCTATGCAGTTCCAGCTGGATAGGAACTAACTACGATTCTTTAAACTTGTTTGTTTATTTATGTGCATGGGCATCATAGCACACAGTGGAGTTCAGTATGGAGTCAGTTTTATACCTCCACCATGTGGGTCCTGGAAACTAAAATCAGGTGGTCAGTCTTGGCAGCAGCTATCTTTTCTCACTGAGCCATCTTGTTAGCTCTTCAGATAAACTTTTGCTGAGAACTTTTAGGTATTATACCCCAATTCTCAATTAATGTTAATGATTCCATAATATACTCCACTTTTCAAATTAAGGAATTACTACTTGATTCTTCTTTAATGCAAAGGGGAACAAAGCAGCAGCTATGGAATTTTGAATGCTGAAACCGCTACATAGGGGAGAGATCCGGTCAGCAGTGAATTGAAGCTCCTGCTTGGTATATACAAGACCCTGGATTCAATCCCAGCTACCACAAAAAACCAGAACAACAAAGACACTGCCATGTGACGCATCAAATTCCTAGCTCAGCAACAAAACTATAAGATTATTTCTTTCTAAACAAGAGTAAAGAAAGGATTAATGCAAACTCTGACATTAGTTTTACTTTTACTTGTGTGTGCAGGCACGTGTATGTGCATGCCACATGTGTGTGTGTTAGGGGGCAGAAACTCACACACACGTGTGGATAGCCATGAGCTTTACAGGCAGCTAAAATCAGCTAACAGGTGCTGGGAACCTAACATGCGGTCTCTGGGAGTACAGCAAGTGCTTTTAAGTACTGAGTTATCGCTCCAGCCTCAAACTCTGACATTAATGATACTTTGGAAAAACAAAAACCAAGCCAGACCTATAATCTCAGTATTTGGGAGGCAGAGGTAGAAGAATTAGCAAGAAGTTCAAGACTAGCCTGGCTACATAGAAAGTCTGAGGGCAACCAGACTGTGTCCCTAGAAATAAACAAAACAAATAACAACAAAATCCAAAATTCTGTTATGCTGCTGCACTGATGCTGTTGTCTCCCAAGACCCCGACGCCACAGGAGGGCTTAGCCAGCACCTCACACAGGAGGGCTTAGCCAGCACCTCACACAGGAGGGCTTAGCCAGCACCTCACACAGGAGGGCTTAGCCAGCACCTCACACAGGAGGGCTTAGCCAGCACCTCACACAGGAGGGCTTAGCCAGCACCCCTCACACAGGAGGGCTTAGCCAGCACCCCTCACACAGGAGGGCTTAGCCAGCACCCCTCACACAGGAGGGCTTAGCCAGCACCCTCACACAGGAGGGCTTAGCCAGCACCCCTCACACCGGGATCCCAAACTGAATAAGTGTAGCCCAGTATGATGGCACATACATGTAATCCCAGCACCGAGGAAGTGGAGGCAGGAGGATCAGGAGTTTAAAGTCATTCTGAGCTACATAACAAGTTTGAGGCTACTCTGGGGTACATGAGACGCTGTCTCAAAACAGCAATAATAGTAGTTATAATAGCAAACCTAAAGCCACTGGATTCTGGTGGCATTTCATATTTATTTATTTATTTTTAAAGATTTATTTATTTTATGTATATGAGTACACTGTAGTTGTCTTCAGACACACCAGACGAAGGCGTCAGATCACATTGCAGATGGTTGTGAGCCACCATGTGGTGGCTGGGATTTTACCCCTAAGAACAGACTACACAAACGATATGATCTCCAGTTCCTTTTTCCCACCACTTTAAAACTGAGACGACCAAGATCCAGAAATGACAAATGGCAAGGTGACCGGATAGTGAGATGGCTCAGTGACTTGCCAAGCAGACTGGCAATCTGAGGTGGACCCTCAGGCCTCACGTAGGAGGAGGAGAAAACTGTGACTCACACACGCTGTCCTGTGATCTCCGCACTGTGCTACGGCATGTGTGCATGCGTGCAAACACACTCATGGAATGTAAGAGAAAATGCTAATGTAAAGTCAAGGCATAAAGTGAGAAGAGCGTGGGCTCTTTCATAAGGTGATGTCCTCTGTAAACTAATGCGCTTTTTAAAAGTTCTAATTGTTGAAGAAACACATGAAGATGGCATTGACATCATTTTAACTTACTTTTTATTTAAAAAAAAAAGACAAAAACTCACAACAATTAAATGTTTTTACCTCTTCCGGAAATTCTTCACTGACCAGCGACATAATCAGTGATGTCTTCCCAACTCGAGCTGTTAAGAGAAAAATCATTACTTAACAAAACATTTTGGTTGTACAGAAACTCAAATCCAGTAGCCACATAGGGAGTTGATTAGTTGTACAGGGGAAAGACAACTATAAGACCTTTTCCGTAGGCCTCCTGCAGTTCGGGTGTACCGGCACTTCCAGTGCCTGCCTGCCTTTAACTCCAGCCTCCTGGGAGGCGGGGGGACTAGGATGTCAGGTTTGACAAGAGAACAGAACAGAGTACAGTAACAAAACCCTTCCTGCATCACCTACTCAGAGTTGTACAAGACTCTATCCCATGATATAAGCTGCCTAATTTTCTAAATTAAATTTCTAAAGATCATTTCTAAATCTTCACCTTTATGAATAATGTTGTAACTCATATTCTACAGCCTAAGTTCCTTGAAGTGGAATTAAGTTAGTGCACGGCTGTTGTGTGTTTGATGACATTGTTAATTCTGTTCACAAGAGAACACACAGCTTCCAACCTCAGCGACACAGGGACCTCAGCGCCTGGACCGCTCCATGGGAAGCTCCTCCCTTCTTGTTCTGTATTTAAAGGGTTGGTAACAAGGTAAAACACTAAGTTTTCTGTCCCAGTGATCCTTTTAATAAAGGACAGGTAAAATCTCACTCTTTATTCTGGAATCTGACTTCTCTACTCCAGATACGTTTATGATCATGTAGTTACTACTGTCAAACCTAAGTGCTTACTAACCAAGTCTGTAGGAGCCTCTAGAGAAAAACAGATGACTGCCAGTTAATCCCTGCCACAGGGGCAAAGTACAAATCCTAAATACAAGTCCAAATATATATGTGTATATATGTATACGCATATATACATATATATATATACACACACACATATATAAAAGCATGCAAAAAAAGGAAACTGACTACAAATACAATACTAATATCCAATCTCTTAACTTTATTCACTACTAATGAAAATGAAAATGGCTGTCACAGCCAGCTTCAGAGTTCTCATCAAGAGCCAACAGTGTTTCTAAGAGCAAGACAAACTGCCACCTCTGATTCATGTTTCCTACTTTGCACTGAAATTCTGTTAAATTTCACTGTTACTATTAGAGGACACCTACCACGCTGCCCAAGTTAGTCTGGCACTCCTAGGCAGTCCTCCAAGCAGCCTTCCCTCCTGAGTGCTAGAACCACTGGCGCCTGCCGGGCTAAACCCAGCCTGTGGTTTTACGTCTGTCTCTGCTTGCCCTTTTGCCTAATTCTGGTATTTCATTTAAACATTTCCCAGTTCCCAACTTTCTAGCCCTCACCAATCTACCGACAATATAAATGTCCACTCTACTTTCGTCCACACCCCTTCCAGCTCAGCCTCCTGGACTCTCACCTTCCTCCCTGCTCCCACTGAACCATACCAATGGGAAGGAGGGGAAGGGACGCTGTCCAGCCGCAGCTCACCCTCCTCACCCTATGTCCCACTGCTGCTGCCTACTCAGGCAAGTCGCGCAAACAAGGCCATTCCATGATTCACACAGGTACAAGCACTAAAAAGCCACAGTGAGTCCTGTCCCCCTCCTCACGTGGCTTTCCTCATCCAAAACTATTATGTCTCTTCTGTACTTTTATATTTTTTTTAATTTATTTATTATATGTAAGTACATTGTAGCTGTCTTCAGACACTCCAGAAGAGGGGGTCAGATCTTGTTACGGATGGTTGTGAGCCACCATGTGGTTGCTGGGATTTGAACTCTACACCTTCGGAAGAGCAGTCGGGTGCTCTAACCCACTGAGCCATCTCACCAGTCCCGTACTTTTATATCTTATCATGTCTTTAGGGCACTTCCATCCTACCACAACCTAAAGACCCCCAGAGATACCACAGTTCTCACTGTCTCCACCAACAACTTCTGTGCTATATAATCTGTAGTAAGCCACTATGAATGTAACATACATCTTTACAGTCTACATGGACACAAGTAGCTAATAAAGCAAACCTTCTAATTTTGTATGAATGGAGGACCTCTAGCTCTACCTGACTGGACGTCTCTGCCCAGGTACACCAACACTGCCAGAGAAGCCATTTCTACCATCCAACGCTTCTCTAACACTTCTTTTCTTAAGATGTATTTATTTTTACGTGTGTGGGCATTTCATCTGAATGCATATGTATGTACACCATGAGCATGCATTGCACATGAAGGCCGGAAGACTGTGTTGGATCTCCTGGACCTGGAGCTACAGGTGGTTGTCAGCTGCCATGTGGGTGCTGGAAATTGAACCCAAGTCCTTTTCTAAAAGAGCTGCCAGTGCTCTTAACCACTCAACCACCTCTCCAGCCTCCAAAAACTTTTAAGAGTGAGTGAGATTCTGGATTTAAGGCCCGGTACCGTCCAAGGAGAGGTATTCTGCAAACTGAATATCAGGCAACTGCTGAAGCAATACAAAAATAAAATATAGCCATCAAGATGACTCAGGGGGTCTGGTACCTGCTGCCAGGCCTGACAAGCTGAATTCAACCTCCAGAACTAACACAGGAGAACTGACTCCTACAGTTGTCCTCTGACTTCCACATGTAAACACATACTCATGCACACACATGTAAATAATAAAATAACAATTAAAAATAAACTCTAGCCAGGCAGTGGTGGCGCATGCCGGTAATCCCAGCACTTGAGAGGCAGAGGCAGGTGGATTTCTGAGTTTGAGGCCAGCCTGGTCTACATAGTGAGTCCCAGGGCCAGGACTACACAGAGAAACCCTGTCTCAAAAACAAACAAACAAACAAACAAACAAACAAAACCTCTAGGTAGGTGTGGTGACACACACTTTTAATCTCAGCACTCAGAGGCAGAAGCAGGCAGAAGCAGAGAAACCCTGTCGCAAAAAACAAAAATGAACTGTAAAAATCATTGTATCCAATCTGTTCTTAATAAAAAGCTAAGGTTGGAATTCTACATAACAAAGCACAGAAGTTGTTGGTGCAGACAGTGAGAGCTGTGGTATCTCTGGGGGTCTTTAGGTTGTGGTAGGATGGAAGTGCCCTAAAGACATGATAAGATATAAAAGTACAGAAGAGACATAATAGTTTTGGATGAGGAAAGCCAAGAGTAATCAAGTATGACAAGTGGTTTCAAAATCCCTTGCAATTTCCTAGTAATAGCCACATCATTTCTTATAAATAACAGTACAAACAAACTTATTCTATTGACAGGGCTCATTTAGGGGATACAAGCAAGATAGCTTCAGAATAAGGGTTTGTCACCAGAAAAATCCAACCTCATGAGTAGAGGTTGGAACCTTCAGACTCATCCTAAAACCTAGAAAGAGATTGAAAAAGGTTGAATCCAACTGCATTTAAGAGTGAGTGAGATTCTGGATTTAAGGCCCGGTACCGTCCAAGGAGAGGTATTCTGCAAACTCATGCCTACAAAAAGAGATTCCAAATAAGACCTCTAATCTTCACATCTCAGGAGACCCTCCAGGTTAGTGAACACATCAGAAGGTGGTACACTTTAACTCCACTCTAAGCTCCAGGTCCTTCCAACCCTTCCTCCTGCCTCTCCCCATTTGCAGGGTCATAAGTGTAATGTTTTCCAGTGAACAAGTAAACTTGAGGGGGTTAGAAGCCTCTTTTCAGTGTTTGACTAGCAGGGGAGGCCTACTGCAAAGGGGACAGTGGCAGGAGTAAAGATGACAACTGAACAATCTTACTGATACTTGAAGACAAGGACACAGCAGACAGCAGCCCCAAGAATGGCTAAGCTGCTTAAAGTCATTTGCATCGGTTACCACTTCCCAGTGTGTGATTTTATTTATTTGCTCATATCCTACATCATCTAGAAAACAAGCTGAGGCAATTCCATCTATAGCCAGCCATGATGGCACACACTTTTAATCCCAATACTCAGAGGGCAGAGACAGGCACATCTCTGAGGTCAAGGCCAGCTTCCTCTACAGAGTGAGTTCCAGGACAGTTAGAGATACACAGAGAAACTCTGTCTCAAAAAACAAAAACAAAACAAAACAAAACAAAAAATAGGCTTGGTTCTTCCAAAGCAACTGTGATTAGAATACAGTGGGGGATGACTATGCAGTTATATTTTTGATTAATAACTTTTAGCATTTGGAAAAATAATCCCAGCAAAGTTCTTCCCTATAATAGCAGGCTAAAGCAGAGGACTGCCATGGATTCCAAGCAAGCCTGGCCTACAAGTGATACCTCTGTCAGAAGGGGGAAAGGGAGGGAAAGAAGGAGGGGAGAACTATGTTGTTACCAAGGAACAATTAAAAGTATGGTGGTTTAGGCAAGTGTGAGGGCACGCAGCTTTTGTTTTGTTTTGTTTTGTTTTTTGTTTGTTTTTTTGTTTTGTTTTGTTTTTCGAGACAGGGTTTCTCTGTGTAGCTCTGGCTGTCCTGGAACTCACTCTGTAGACCAGGCTGGCCTCGAACTCAGAAACCCACCTGGCTCTGCCTCCCGAGTGCTGGGATTAAAGGCGTGCACCACCACACCCAGCTGAGGGCATGCACCTTTAATTCCAGCACCTGAGAAGCAGAGGCAGGTGGATATCTGTGAGTTAAAGGCCAGCCCAGTTTACATAGTGAGTTCACTGATCATAGGTAAGTGATAGCCTGCAGGACAAATGTTGTCAATACCATGATCTACCTCTCTCCAAGTCTGATCAACAAAGTGCCACTAGCAGGAGAGCAAATAAGACATTGGCGAGCATTGGGGGGGTGTGTGTGTGTTTCCAAGCGTGCATTTACTTGCCACAGTGCATGTGTAAAGGTCAGAAGACAGCTTTCAGGAGTTGGTTCTCTCCTTCCATCCTGTGGGTCCAGGGACTGAACTCAGGTGAAAGTTGGTAGCAAGCACCTTTGCCCCAGATTTCAGCTGGCCTGAGGTTTTTAAGAAAACTATGCTGGATTTTTATGTAAAAGATATTCATGTTCTTTGTCCCCTATCTACAACCATCCTCTCTTGGTTTTTGTTTCGTTTGATCTCACTGAGGCCCAGACTGACCTGGAACTCACTATGTAACCTGGGCCACAGTGATCATCTTGTCTTAGCCTCCCAAATTCTAGGACTACATGTGTTAGCCACATGGCCCAACTACAGTCTTATTTTTTTTTTATTTTATTTTTTTTAAAGTGTGTGTGTGTGTGTGTGTGTGTGTGTGTGTACATGAAGAAATTCAGATTTCTTCACCATTAACTTATTAGTCCAAAGGGCAGTTCCAGCTGCCTGAAGAGGCTCCTATCAAACTACATTTCTGCACCAGACATTTGCAACAGGTGAGGCCTATTGCAAAGGGGACATTGACAGTAAAGATGACAAGGAGGCCAGAGCAGGGCATCAAATGCTCTGGAGCTGAAGTTGTCATGTACAGGCAAGAGTTAACATCAAGTGTGTTCCTCTATTACTCTACACCTTATCTTTTGAAGGAGTGTTTCTCACAGAAGATGGCAGTCACTGGTTGAGTAGGCTGGCTAGCTATTGACTCCTAGGGGATCTGACGGTCTCCACTCCTACTATTTGGGGATTACAGACACATCTGATCACACCCAGCCTTGCCCCTTGGCCCCCTTTCCCAGACAGGAGCTCTCTATATAGCCCTGGCTGTCCCAGAACTCACTATGTAGACCAGATCAGCATCAAACTCACAGTCACTTGCCTCTGCCACCCAAGTGCTGTGATTAAAGGTGTGCACCACCAGCCCAGCTTTTTGTTTTTTGTTTTGTTTTGTTTTGTTTAAGACTTATTTATATGGATTTCACTTGTGTGAATGTCTGTGCACCACATGTGCACAGTGCCAGCAGAGGCCAGAGGAGAGCGTCAGACACCCTAGAACTGGAGTTACATATGGTCTGAGCCACCTTATAGGTGCTGGGACCCAACCACAGGTCCTCTGGGAGAGCAGTCAGTGCTCTTGCCCACCAAGTCACCTCTCCAGCCCGTGCCCAGCCTTTTTAAGATTTATTTATTTATTTATTTCATGTATGTAAGTACACTGTTTCTGTCTTCAGACACACCAGAAGAGGGCATCAGATCTCATTACAGATGGTTGTGAGCCACCATGTGATTGCTGGAAATTGAACTCAGAACCTCTGGAAAAGCAGTCAGTGCTTGTATCTGCTCTCCATCTCTCCAGCTACATACCCAGCATTTTTAAGTAGGTGCTGGGGATCCAGGCTCAGGTGCTCATGTTTTAGTGACAGACACTTTATCAACTGAGCCATCTCCTAAGTCTTTAAGCCTTTAAGGGTAAATTTTGATTCATAGGTGCTAGGGACATAGAAAGAATGTCCCTATATACTTCATACAGAATACTTTGTGCAAAGCCGTTCTGACACATACCTTTAATCCCAGTACTTGGGAGGCAGAGGGAGGCAGATGTCTGTGAGTTCATGGGTAGCCTATTCTACAGAGTGAGTTCTGGGACAGCCAAGGCTACACAAAGAAAGCCTGTCTTGAAAAATAAAGCAAAACAAAAAAGTAACCATTAATGTTAACCATGATATTTAAATAATTGGTTAATAAAGTATTGCTAATGCTATGATTAACAAGGGTATTTTGTTAAGCATAGTATAACAAACCTAGCTAAAGGGAAGCTTATTTGTTTGTTTTTGGTTTTTTTTTTTTTGAAAAAACAGTCTTTCTATAAGGTAGCTCTGGCTTTCCTAAAACTTGCACTGTAGACCAGGCTGGCCTCAAACTCAGAGATCCACCTGCCTCTGCCTCCCGAGTGCATAGATGAAAGGTGTCAGATCTGAACATGAAAAATTATGACCTGAAGACTAGGCTTCATGTGAGTGCACTTTTAAAGACTTTTAGGAATATGTTCTGTGATAATAGTAATTCACTTTTGATCTGATTTGAATGGTATTTGATAAATTAAGTGATGACATAAATGGCATTTAAAATACTTTGTCATTCTTTGCAAACAAAATGTCTCAAGACTTTATAAACAGCCTAAGTTCCTTCATCTTTGCACGAAGCAGAAAGCAGTTAGTAGCATGATGCCCAGATGCATGAGAATGGTCCAAGAAGACATCCTTTCACTGCACCGGTAGAGCAAGATGACTGAGCTAATACAACACGGAAACCAATCACCACTTCAGAGTCAATGAATGAAGTGGCCCTGCCTGGCTCAGGGAGGACACTGACAGAAACACAAAATAACAGAATGACCCAGAAGAATAGACTTGAAATTCACCATACCAGAATGGATGGCTGTTCCTTCTCTCTGCCTCCCCCACCTGCAACCATCTGAAAGCAAATGAAAACTAGATGTTTAAATAAGCATATTAAGAACTCAAATCACGAGCTGGAGCAATAGCTCAGCAGTTAAGAGCACCGACTGCTCTTCCAGAGGTCTTCAGTTCAATTCCCAGCAACCACATGGTGGCTCACAACCATCTCTAATGGGATCCAATGCCCTCTTCTGGTGTGTCTTAAGACAGCAACAGTGTATTCTACTCATAAGATAAATAATTCTTTTAAAAAACAAAACAAAACACAAAACCTCAAATCAAAATAACTTTTGTCTAATATCAGAAGAATAGATAATGAGCCAGATATATTTTAAAATAGTCTCTGACACACACTTACATACCATTTAGTCATTTAATTTTAAAATCTTTGTGTGTGTGTGTACTTGTGTTTGAAGATAGTATCTCACTATGTAGCCTAGACTTGCCAGAACTCACTAAGATAAGCCAAATTGGCCTTGAACCTGTGGTGATCTCCTCCCCCCTGGCTCCCCACTTGAGTGCTAGGATTACAAGTGTAAGCCCTAAATCTAGGATTTAAAATGCTACAGCTAGGCTAAAGGCTGACAAGTATTTACATTAACTCAAAAAGTAGGGCCTGTGTGACTGCTCAGCAGGTGAAGGCATTTACCTCAAAGCCTGACTACCAAAGTCCAATCCCCAGAACCCACATGGTCGAAAAGAACAAACTCCCACAAGCTCTCCTCAGACCTACACACCTACACCTACACACACGCACACATGCACGCACGCGTGCGTAAGAAGTAAAGCTCAGGCTGGGTGGTAGTGCACACCTTTAGTCTCAGCACTTGGGAGACAGGCAGGCAGATCTGAATTCGAGGGCAGCCTGGTCTACAGAATGAGTTCCAGGATACCAGGACAGCCAGGGCTATACGGAGAAACCATTTTTGAAAAACTGAAGGGGAAAAAAAAAAGGATTTACCTACCAAATACTACTCATTAAAATAACTGATATCCTATACTTCAATTAAGTATAACTATACTTCTAACATTTCAAACTGTGAAAGCATTTGTATAAGAGCTGAGGAGCTCACTTGGTGGAGTGCTACCTAGCAAGCACTAAGCCTTGATACAAAGCACCACAAAAACTAAGCAGGGTGGGACAAACCAGCAATCCTGGCCTTTGAGGTACAGCTGGAGGACCAAAAGTTCCAGGTCACTATACAACCACTTCCCAGGCAGCCTAGCAAACTTAGTATTTTACCTTAATGAGAAAAGGGTAGAGAGGGGAAAAAAGAAGAAGGGGATGGAAAATATATACATGTGATACGGTTTATTTAGTTGTTTAGTTGTTTGGTTGGGCTTTTTCAAAATAGGGTTTCTCTGTGAAACCATGCTAGCTGTCCTGGAACTCACTCTGTAGACCAGGCTGGCCTCGAACTCAGAAATCCACCTGCCTCTGCCTCCCAAGTGCTGGGATTAAAGGTGTGTGCTACCACGCCCGGCTTATAGTTTGCTTTCTTAATAGTAGTAGATGGCCTAACGCTTTGATGCCAACCTTACCCTATATCTACGCTATACTGTAGATTGAGCAGAAGTTCTTACATGTAAGGCAAGTGCCCTACCACTAAGCTACACACGCTAGTCCTTGAAAATTTTTGATTAACCATCCTCCTACTTCAGACTCCTGAGTAATGGCTCACAGATGTGTGCCAACCACATGGTTGGCACCATCCTCTTAGGAAAAAGCAGGGTCTCCTTCAAAAGCTAAGGCTTTCTCTTATAACTTGCTCCCTGTGGTCAGAAAACCCACACAGAGTTGTTCCGATTCTCTAGCTGGCTTTCAGGACTACATGACATACTTTTTCTAACAAATTTTAAACTTCTGCATATTCCTAAGTAATACTGTTAAAGTTAATGTAAAATGTCCTACGGTGCCACTGAATCTGACATATGTACAGCACTTCTTTTTTTTTTTTTTTTTTTTTTTTTTCGAGACAGGGTTCTCTGTGTAGCCCCGGCTGTCCTGGTACTCACTTTGTAGCCCGCCCCCCTCCCCACCCCCCCAGTGCTGGGAATTAAGGCATGCGTCACCACGCCCAGCATGTATAGCATTTCTACTCAGTCTATACACTAATGCTGTATCATCGGTTCCTATATTGAACACCAAATCCAAAATATCTTTTTTACAAATTGAGTTTTAAAAAGCATTAGACTTTTAGAAAATACAATTAAGGGGTCACCTGCTCACTTTCCCTAATTTTCCCCCAAATGTATCAGCACCAACCATGCCTTAAATAATGTCTTCCTTTACTGTTAGAGAACTTGATGCAAAAGAAAGAGTAAGATACCATTATAAATAAGGCCAAAAACCCATAACTGAAAATAAAAAAGCAAACTATGCTTCACGGGAGCTTAGTTCCCAATTTTGACTAGAGTTCTCCCAAAAGCTGCTACAGCTACACGGATCAACAGTCCACAGTCGTTTCCTCCCCTCCCGCCCCTTTCTGAGGCCAGCAGACTTGGGGCTGCAGTGGTTAAAAGCAGAAAACCCAAGTCTGGTGGCTCAAACCACCTGTAACTCTAGCTCCGAGGGATCTGACTTGCTCTGTCTGGGCCCTAAGAGCACACCCTACCCCACCCCCCCAAAATTGTTTTTTTTTTCTTAATATGTACACTTTCCTCCTTAGGAATGTATCACAGCGACCTAGAGAGGCTACTTAAAGATATAATTGAGTGGTTTATAATAGAATGCTTCAAATCAGCAATGGCAAAACATGAACTAATGAACCCCTCTTTTTAACTTAGTTGCCATGATTAAGTCATGTACCTCGCAGTAAGATCAGAAATCCCTGCTCTATACTGCATTCCTATCAGCCAGCAAAAGCGTTGTTTTTGTTGTTTTGTCTTCTTTACCAGGAAAAAAGTGAGATCTATCTTTAAAGAGCATGGGAACATGTGCCTGTTCGGAAGCCCTATATGCCTGCTCTTATTAAAAGAACTACTACAGAACTATGGAATGTCTAACAAGGAGCGAAAATTAAGACTTTTAGGGTAACAATCGCCCCATCTAAAGATCCCTCCCTAGTTAAGTATCGTTCACTCAATACTCATATTATTAACTTGAAGGAGTTTGTTCGACACAAGTACGGCAAAAAAAAAAAAAAAAAAATCTAATTTTTAAAAAATCCCGCTATCTTAAGCTCTTTTTTTTCTTCTTGGTGCTGGAGACTGAATCCAGGTTTTTATGCATGCTAGAATTCTACTACTGAGCTACTTACTCAAGCAAGCCAACGCTCTCTCTTAATGCCCATGCACAGTAGCAGTGAAGGCAGCAAGTGAAAAAAAAAAAAAAAAAAAATTCCAGAGACCTGACCTTGCTCCCAAGTCGACTACTTCTGCACTCCTCCTCCCCCTAGTGTCCCCCGCCAGCCGGTTCCCGCAGTCCCAAGTGCTCAGTCTGCCTGTTCCAACATCTGCCTGGCAATGAGTGACTGACAGGCGACCAGAGGGTCGGACGGGAGGTGGCCCGACAAACGCTGAGGCCCAAGAGGAAAGAACTCGAGGAGGTGGTGGCGACGGCGACAGCTTTCGCAGCGAGAGGACCGGGCGTTAGGGACTGAAGGGGGACAAGGCCTGCGAGGAGCAGAGGGCCACGGTAGGGAAGAGCAAAGGGGCTGGCAGGCTTGGAGAGGGCACCCGGGCTGCGAGGCCGGGCAGGGCGCGGACTCACGTTCTCCCACCAGCAGGATCCTCACGTCTTTCTTCATGTCGGAGGCTCGCAGGGGCCGCACTCGGCCCGCACGCATGGAGCGCACGCCTCACGCCGGGAGCGTCCAGCCCGTGGCGCCGCTCTCCCCGCGATACCGCCGCTCCCTGCCAGCCTTAGCGGCCTCTGCGCCCGAATCTCGGCCGCCAGGACCTGCCGCACCGACTCCTCCTCTACCGCTCCGCTTGGGAGCCGGGGCAAGCCAGCTCCGCCTCCTCCGGCTCCGCGGACGCGGGCGGCGGCGGCGGCGAGGACGACGGCGGGCGGCGAGGGACAAGAGCTTTCGGAACCTCAACGCTCTCGTATCTTGAACAGCGCCCCTGCAGGAAGGCAGACGGTAGCGCAAAACCCCGGAGGTTTGCCTGCCACAGTCTGAACACTGCCAGAGGATGTAAGTGACAGATTCCTTGGTCAGAACAGTCAGAGCCCACTTGTTTTACAGAACAAGAACAGAAGAGTCCAGGGTCACGCAGCAGGAGCTTGGTCGTGAATCGGAGATTTCTTCACTAAACGATAATGTCCAGGAGGGCAAGAGACCTGCCTACCTGGTTTTCAGCTGTGTTCACACTGTTGGACTTACCTTTCAAAAATGCTTTATTGAACAAGGTTACTGGCTCCCAGGGTGTGAACACTCCCCAGAGCCCATCACCTGTTTTCCCCCCCTCAAAATGTATTATTCTGTATATTTGTGTATGACACGTGCGTTTGAGTATCTTCCATGGTGAGTATGTGGCGGTCAGAGGACAGTCCTCAAGAATTGGTACTTGGCTGACATTATGGCACAAGCCAGCTCTTAGAGGCACTTTGGATCCAGGGGTCAAACTCAGGTCATCAGGCCTGAACAGAAAGCACTTTTACCCGAGACTATATCACAGCCCAAGAAATTGCTTAAAAAAAAAAAAAGGCCGACAACCGGGCTTTTTTTTCATGGTGGCGCACGCCTTTGATCCCTGCACCGGGGAGGCAGAGGCAGGCAGATTTCTGAGTTCGAGGCCAGACTGGTCTACAAAGTGAGTTCCAGGACAGCCAGGGCTACACAGAGGAACCCTGTCTCGAAAAACCAAAAAAAAAAAAAAAAAAAAAAAGTAGGGCGTGATAGCTCATGCCTGTAATCCCAGCATCTGGGAAGATGAAGTAGAAGGATTGCCATGAATCTGAGGCCAGCCTGGGCTTTAGGGTGAGACCTAAGGAGCCATGGTATTTCAAACCTGAAAGTGGTGGTGGCAAGAAGATTAAGCCATCAAAGCTATTCTTATCCACACATAGATATTTCATGCCCACCAGGCGGTGGTGGCACACGTCTTTAATTCCAGCACTTGGGAGGCAAAGGCAGGAGATTTCTGAGTTCGAGGCCAGCCTGGTCTACAAAGTGAGTTCCAGGACAGCCAGGGCTATACAGAGAAATCCTGTCTCAAAAAACAAACAAACAAACAAAAAAACAGACAGACAGAAATAGAAGGAAACCCTTTCTTAAAAAGTGCCTGGGAAAGCTGGTGTGGTGATATAAACCATCCCAGTATTCAAGAGGTTGAAGCAGGACCACTAGTTGAGAGCCAACCTGAGTTACCCAATGAAACCCTGTCTCAAACAAGCAACAAAACCCCACTCCGTGATACAACAGGGGGTGAAGGCACACCTCTTGTTCACAGGGAGATGTCCCTAGGACGGTAGCTGCAAAGAAGATTACAGGACTCTAGAGGACTCATGGCCCCTCTGCCTGTTTCTTCTCTACCAAATGAAGATGTCAGACCCTTCCTTGCATAAATATTTGGAGCAACCTCATGAAGTAATATTTAAATGTTCCACTATTTTCTGATGGAATCACCACCAGATAAACCCACTATAAACAGAAATCTAGTAATCTAGTAACCTTCCAAGCACCACATTTAAATAACACAGTAGTTTATCTTCCTGATCACACAGCTGAGAGACACTTGCTGCTGCTGTCCTGCCTATTACTAGCCCAGAAAGGCATCAAAAATTGTGAAATACAATTCTATTAACCATGTTATCACTTTGGCACTATGATACATTTTAGCCAAAAGATAGAGAAACAATTGACACTACTATAGATTTCTTTTTTAATATAGCTGGAAGTGGTGACAGGTGCCTTTAATCCCAGTACTCAGGAGGCAGAGACAGGCTGATTTCTTAAAAGAGTTCTACTCCAGGGTCTGGGAGAGATGGTTCAATGGTTAAGAGCACTGCCTGCTCTTCCAAAGGTCCTGAGTTCAACTCCCAGCAACCACATGGTGTTTCACAACCATCTATACCAGGGTCTGATGCCTTCTTCTGGCATGCAAGTGTATATACAGGTAGAGCACTCATACATAAAATAAATAAAAATGTTTTTAAAAAAGAAAAAAAAATAGTTCCATCCCAGCCAAGACTACATAAAGAGACCTTGACTCAAAACAGGTCAGCAATAATAAATAAATAGTCAAATCACAGTAAGTCAGAGATTGTGCTTTGTATCTGAATAATGTATCATACAGAATTTTAGCTGGGGATATCTCCCATGCCATTAATCTCAGCACTCAACAGACAGGGGCTGGCAGATCTCTGTGAGGTTAAGACCAGCATGATCTATAGAGCAAGTTCTAGGACAGCCAGGGCTACACAGAGAATCCATCTCTTGAAAAACAAAAACCAAAAAAAAAAGATGTGTTTATTTAGTGTGTGGTGCATGTGTGTGTGTGTGTTTAATGCAAACACATACCCCTTCTCATGCTATTGGAAGTCAGAAGCCTTCCTCCATCACTGTCCACCTTGGTTTTGCTTGAGAGAGGGTCTCTCACTAAAGCTAGAACTCACTGATACGGCTAAACCGCCTGGCCAGCAAGCCACTCAGGATTTGCCTGTCTCTACACCCCTGCACCCTCCACCGTCAGCACACACACGTGGCACTTTTTATGTAGGTGCTGAGAATCTGAACTCAAGTCTTTACTTCTTTACCCACTAAGCCATTTTCCAAGGCCCAAAACTTTTCTTTAAAAAAAAAAAAAGTTACACAAAGACCAGATCATTAATCACAAAGGCCTTTTGAAAAAGAGCAAGCATTTGGGCAACTGCCACCTCAAGCCACACTCTGTAGTGGGTCATGACCCAAGGAGCTCGATGCACCGCTGCATTTGAGAGCAGCATTAATTCAAATTTTGCAGGGCTCCCACAGGAGAGGGAAGCCTTCATGGTATTGTAGATGTGTGCTATCTAAAAGCTTTGACATTTTTATCAAGGGAAAAAGTCTGCTAGGCAGGGATCTAAGGAGAAAAAGATCTGGGAAGACATCAGAGATGTTACTATGAAGAAGCACTTTGTAAATAACACTTACTTTAAAATCCAAGCAGACGGGCCAGAGAGATGGATCAGCAGCTAAAAGCACTGGCTGTTCTTGCAAAGACCCAAGTTTGACTCCCAGCATCCACATGGTTGCTCACAGTGGTCTGTAGCTCCAGTTTCAGGTGATGTAGTGCCTTCTGGCCTCTGAAGGCACTGAACATGCACATAGTACACAGCCAAAAGAACCCACACACATAAAATAAAATAAAATAAAATAAAATAAAGTAAAATAAAGTAAAATAACAATCCAAGCTGAATGTGTGTAATCACAGCACTCAAGAGGCTGAAGCTGGAGGCTTGTGAGTTTAAGGTCAGCCTGGCGTCCATATTGTCTCAAATAAAACAACAAAAATCCAGACCCCCAGGAAGGAAGCAACAGCAAGCAATTGCTGTTTTTTTTTTTTTTAAGATTTATTACTTTACCTAATAAAAATGGAAAAAAAAGATTTATTACTTATTTTATATATGAGTGCTCTATCTGCATGTATTCCTGCATGCCAGAAGAGGACATTAGATTCCATTACAGATAGTTTTGAGCCACCACGTGGTTGCTGGGACTTGAACTCAGGACCTCTGGAAGAGCAGCCAGTGCTTTTAACCGCTGAGCCATCTGTCCAGCTCATTAGCAAGCAATTTCACCTGGCGATATTTATGGATGAATACAAATCAAGGCCAGCACTTTGTTAAAGGAGAAAGAAGGGATCAGCTGGAGTTTCCCTCGCCTGCAGTGTACACGTTTCTCTGTCCATTCCCCACTCTCTCTCCCTGTCCCTGAGCTGAGCTGGCCCCCCATGGCTAGCCTTGAGCCCTGTGTCCTTCTCATGATGTTAACAAACGTCCATCAGAGGTCACTCAGAATTTCCCCTAAAGATAACATGGGTGGTTAAGAGCAGGGAATTCCGAGTCCTCCTGCTGCTTGGTTCTGCTTGGTTCATTAACTCTGCCAATTACTTGCTAAGCATTATTAGTCAAATTATTTAACCTCTCTGTTGCCTCAGAGGCCAAAGAAATAACAATATGGCATACTGTGTGAGACAGTTAAGAAAATTCAATCTTAAAGGGCGGCGTGGTGGCCCCAGCACTCAGGAGGCAAAGGCAGGCAGATTTCTGAGTTTTTGAGGCCAGCCTGGTCTACAAAGTGAGTTCCAGGACAACCAGGTCTATACAGAGAAACCCTGTCTCAAAAAAAAAAAAAAAAAAAAAAAAAAAATTTGCCGGGTGTGGTGGTGCTCACCTTTAATCCCAGCACTTGGGAGGCAGAGGCAGGCGAATTTCTGAGTTCGAGGCCAGCCTGGTCTACAAAGTGAGTTCCAGGACAGCCGGAGCTACAGAGAGAAACCCTGTCTCAAAAAACCAAAAAAAAAAAATTCTATCTTCCTATATAATGAAAAAGCCCTATAAATACTGCCTGATAGGTGGGAAATAATATTTAAATACTGAGAATAAAATAAATACTGAGGGAGGGAGGTAACTTCTTTTTGTTGTTGTTGTTCTATTTTTGAGACAGGGTCTCTCTATGTAGCCCTGGCAGTCCTAGAACTCAATATTTAGACCTGGCTGGCCTTGAACTCAAGAGTTCTGCCTGCTTCTCCCCATCACCTCCCTGGGCCACTGCCACCACGCAGTCAGAGGAGGTTACTTCTAGCTCTCCAAGTCTGAGGATCAAACCCCATGATAAAAATACACACAAAACACAAGGCAGAAGCCATTGTTGGCAGTGAAGCCTGCTGTGGGCATATGGCAGACTTATTAGAGTGTAGTAAACAGATTGGGTGACTCCAAGAGGGCATATTGGCAGCTAGACTGCACTGAGAGAATTTTACTCCAGTGTCCTAACTAATGGGGTTTTAAGTTCACAGGTCAGCCTTTATGCCACTGCCGTGGGGGACCACTAAGAAGTAAGAGCGAAGAGCTTCTGCCTGGAGACAAGAGGGAACAAACACTCCTGGGAGTCCCAGGAGGCTGTAACATTCCTTCTCACCTTTCCTATTCTGAAGCAAAACCTCACCACATTGCCCAAGCCGGCCCTGAACTCACTCTGTAACCTAAATGGGTGCTGAACTTGCAATCCTCCTGCCTCAGTCTCTCAAGTAGCTGGGATTCTTATCCTGTGCCTCTAGGAGCCTGTGAGGTACCTCTTCATCATTTTTGTTCTTTAAGAAGGCCGATTGCTTTCCTACCATGCCTGTTCTGATGGAGCAAAAGAATCCAAAGCTTGGGTATCTGGTTATCTCTAAGCTTTCAGCAAAGTTGTTCTTGGTTCAGTGTTAAAACACCCATGTCCTCTACACGGACCTGTGAAGAAAAACTACTGGAAGGACTCTGTCTGCAGAGACTGATTGGCTGGTTAGAATTTCAGTCCTATGAAGAGATTAGAATGTGGCAGGTCCAGAGGCTTAACCTAATTCTGGCCTAAATTCTGTCCTCTGGAACAGACCTTTTTTGCCTGTCTTTGCCAGAACTGACTTCTTTTGACAACAAAATTTAAAAAACAAACAAACAAACAAACAAAACACCTTTTAGAGGAGCTGGAGAGATGGCTTAGTGGTTAAGAGCACTAGCTGTTCCCTCCCAGAGGTCCTATTCCTTCCAGAGGTTCAATCCCAGCATTCACATGGCAGCTCACAACTGTCTGGAACTCCAGTTCCAGAGGATCTGACACCCTCACACAGACATACATGCACACAGTCAAAACACCAATGCACATAAAATCAAAATAAATAAAATTTTAAAAATGGCTGTGGTGGCTAGGCATGGTGGCACATGCCTTTAATCCCAGCACTTGGGAGGCAGAGGCAGGCAGATTTCTGAGTTCGAGGCCAGCCTGGTGTACAAAGTGAGTCCCAGGACAGCCAGGGCTATACAGAGAAACCCTGTCTCAAAAAACAAAACAAAACAAAACAAAACAAAACAAAAAAAATGGCTGTGGTGATATATGCCTTTAATTCCAGCACTCAGGAGGCAGAGGTAGGCAGATCTCTAAGTTGGAGGCCAGCCTGGTCTACAGAGAGAGTTCCAGGACAGCCAGGGCTACACAGACCCTATCTTGAAAAACCCGAAGAAACAAAAATACCTTTTAGAATCTATTGCCTTAGTAAGCAACTATCTTCTACCCATCCAAATCTAAGATGCCATCAGGTAGTAATTTGAGCCCATGGAAAAGCTTTCCTTCTTCTATATGCCTTCCTCTCCTATGTAACTCTCCTATGTACCTCTCCTATGTACCTCTCCTATGTACATGTATTTTAAATTTGCCTTGGCTTATGACTTTCTCTTTTTACTGTGGCACTATAAAAACTTTGTGAAACTGCTTCCACACTGAACATGGAATTTGGGGTAACTTAAATCTGTGTTCCTGGGCCGCTGTCACTCAAAATGGCTCCCGAAAGAACCGAAAGAACTCTCTCTTACTCCCTTTAAGGTGAGAGCTGCGGTTTTATGCCCCAAGGGTCAGCCTCCAGAGGACAAAGTCTCGGTTTGCTTGATTTGGCTTAAAGGTGTATCACTCACCACACATATTTACTAAAAGGGACTTGTTCGTAACTATGTTGGGAGAAACTTTACAAACAAAACCTTATCTATTGGTTGGGAAGAATCCAGTTTTTTTTTTCTGGGTCTTTTTTAGGCTCCTTCAGGTACAGTGGAAAACAAGTGCTTGTGATTAGGAGATAATTAATATTGAGAAACCTACTGACCACCTCCCCCACCAGTGGCCTAAATTTCTTATGAGACAGTTAAAGGCACAGACTCTGAATTCTGCACTTCTCCAATACTTTGCAGCTGTTCAGCACTAGGCAAGTAACATGGCATCTCCGAGATGCATAAACCTCACCTACACACCCGAGCTATCTCATGGGGTCTCCTGAGAAGGGGACAATGCTAGCTGAACATTTACCACATTGCATGACATGGAGTATGTGCTCCCACATCACACCAACAGCACATTTTAAACTCTCATTATCTTTCCAAAGGCAAGGTGATTAGCCTGCCCACAATGCTGTAAACTCTAAAAGGCAAATGAGTATAATTTTTAATCACCTTCGGTACATTTAATTTTTTTTTTTTTTTTTTTTGCTGACTTAGATATACCAACCAGTGACTATGTAGGTCACAGGATATTTGTAAAAAACAAAAACAAATTCCATGGATAGTAAATTGATCATTTTTGCTTATTCCTGAAAAGAAATCATCAGAATTAAATATACCTCTAGATAGTAATGAAAAAGAAATACACATATACACATATACAAATATATATGTTTAGCTTTCATTCAGTATAGACAAAGTTGGCTCCAGGACTTTTCTCACATTCTAAAATTGGAGGATTCTCAAGTTCTTCATATGAAATTCATGATGTTTGCACATAACCTAATCACATCTTCTTGCATTCACTTATAAACCTTAAAATATGTAATGTCTTCAGGTGATATCATTTAGGAAATAATGACAAAAAACTATGTATTGTCATTATGGGTATAATTTATTCTAATTTTTTGTTGTTGTTACTGTTTTTTGAGACAGGGGTTCTCTGTATAGCTCTGTTTTGGAACTAGCTCTATAGAGCAGGCTGGCCATGAGCTGTCACCATGCCTGACTGCTTTCTAAGTATTTTTGATTTATAGTTGGTTTACTATGGAGATTTTATCAGAACCTGATAATAAATATTGAGGGCAGGATGAAATAGAAAGACACATACATACATACGTGCAAACATACATACACACACATTGATACTGAGAGTATCAGTCGATAAGCTGGGAGTAACAAGTTGATGTTATTAAGGATTTACCAATAAACTTGCTCAAGAACTACTAGGTTTTACTACATTGCCTGGACTATAATTTAAAGATAAGTAACGCCAGGTGTGGTGGCGCACGCCTTTAATCCCAGCACTCGGGAGGCAGAGGCAGGTGGATTTCTGAGTTCGAGGCCAGCCTGGTGTACAAAGTGAGTTCCAGGACAGCCAGGGCTACACAAAGAAACCCTGTCTCGAAAAACCAAAAAAAAAAAAAAAAAAAAAAAAAAAGCCCAAAAAACCAGAAAAACAAAAAACAGCTGCAGCATATGTAGCAGAGGATGGCCTAGGCAGTCATCAGTGAGAGGAGAGGCCCTTCATCATATGAAGGCTCTATGGCCCAGTGTAGAGAAATGCCAGGACCAGGAAGCAGGAGTGGGTGGGTTGGTGAGCAGGGGAGGGGGAAGAGGGTAAGGAAGTTTCAGAGGGGAAACCAGGGAAACGGATAACATTTTAAATAAAGAAAATATCTAATAATTAAAAAAAAAAAAAAGAGGGGCTGGAGAGATGGCTTAGTGGTTAAAAGCCCTGGTTGCTTTTCCAGAGGTCCTGAGTTCAATTCCCAACAAACCACATGGTGGCTCACAACCATCTGTAATGGGATCTGCTGCCCTCTGCTGGTGCTTCTGAAGACAGCCACAGTGTGTCACATATATAAAAATAAATAAATCCTAAACAAAAGAGAGAGAAGAGAGAACTAAAATAAATAAATATATAAATTGTATAAATAAATTTAAAAAATATATGGGCTGAAGAGATTGCTCAGTGGTTAAGAGCACTGACTGCTCTTCCAAAGGTCCTGAGTTCAAATCCCAGCAACCACATAGTAGCTCACAATCATCTGTAATGAGATCGGATGCCCTCTTCTGGTGCATCTAAAGACAGCTACAGTGTACTTAGAGATAATAAATAAATCTTAATCTGTATACCAGCCGGGCAGTGGTGGCGCATGCCTTTAATCCCAGCACTTGGGAGGCAGAGGTAGAGGGAGGCAGATTTCTGAGTTCGAGGCCAACCTAGGACTTTGTGTGTGCAACATAAAGGCTCTACACTGTTACTCTTCAGTCTGTGTATGATTTTAAAGCAAAAAAGGGACTTTTTTTTTTCTTTTTTCTTTTTTTTTTTTAAAGATTTACTTGTTATGTAGATAGTGTTCTGCCTGCAGGCCAGAAGAGGGCACCAGATCTCATTATAGATGGTTGTCAGCCACCATGTGGTTCCTGGGACTTGAATTCAGGAGATCTGGAAGAGCAGTTGGAGCTATCTCTCCAGCCTTCATGGAACTATTATTATTACATGACAATTGCTAAGCAACATATATCTTTTCTGGTTGTGGATCCTGAAGGTCAATATATGCTTCAAAGGACACGACAAGGACCCAATGAACTCAACACAGTTGTGAAAGTCATGATTTCAGTTTATTACACTGAAAGGCCACAGAATAAAATGAACAGTAGAAAAAGGCACACGAGCAGGGTCCAGGAGCACTCCCTCTTACCAGTCATAAGACAGCGCTCTGTCCTTCCAGCAGAGGTATGTGAGGACATATATAGCATATGCTAGCTAGAGATGTTCACCCAGCTATACTGTTGGGCTAGACTTTTAACTGGGGGTGGGGGGTCAGTCATGTAGGTGTGACTTGTTGACCACAGGCTTACTAAACCAACAGTCCCAGATGAGGCCATAGGGAATGGTTCGAAGTCCTTCTTATTAGGCAGGCTATTCTGAGGCCTCAGAGGTCACTGTGAGGAGACACTCCAGACCAGCTCTTTCTCTGAAATGCCCAAGGTTTAAAAAACACAAACTTGTTTAGTTAATCCTGTCTCACTCCCAAAAAGAATAACTTTAAAATTGGGCAGTCATATCATATAGTCCAAGCTGGCCTTGAACTATCTTTATTGACCATGCTAGCCTCAAACTTGCAGTGATCCACCTACCTCCACGTCCCAAGTGCTGGAGTTATAGGTATGCACTACTATATCCAGTCTCCCTAAGTGGAATTCTCCAGTGGCCCCTAAACAAAGAGGCTAAGAAGCCACTGTCCTAACCCCGAGGGAAGCTCATGTGTTTAGCTGCTTTATTTCCAGGTAGTTTCCAGGACTTAAGCCATACAGCCAGAAGGCGGGATGCAGAGGAGAGGAGCTAGAGACCTCACACTCATACAGGAGCCTCTCGTGATCGGCCACTGCGTAGAAGGCAAGCTCCCCCGACTCCAGGTCCAGCCACACGCCCACAACCTCAGGGAGGTCCGACTGCAAGTCTGTTTTCTTCATCTTGGCCCAAGCAGAGAACTGGCCAGGCCCTCTCCACTCTATACACCAGGAGTCCATAGTCCTTCCCAGCATCCCGTCCCGCTTCATGCCCCAAGAAGCTACCCCGATGGCCCAGTGGCTACAGTTCCTAGTGTCCACTTCCCAGTACTTCTGTCCAGAAGAGAGGGCCTGAGAACAAAAGACCTGGCTAATTGAAAATCTCTGGGGACTCCAGTGATAGGTGTGCAGATCACCACGAGACACAGTCACTCTCCGGCTATTGTTGGAAACCTCCAGGTTATAGGAGAGGGTCCTCAGGTCAAAGGTTGGACTGATGGCCCCTGGGGAGGAGTAAACACCATGGTCAGTTACGTTTTTTACTTCTTTAATTTTTATGTCTGTATGCTTTACCTGTGTGTATTTCTGTGCACCACACACACGCAGTACCCACAGAATTAAGAGGGGGTTAGGTCCCCCAGAACTGGAATTCCAGAACATTGGGAGGCACCGAGAGGGTACCAGGAATCAAACCTAGGTCCTCTTGAAGAGCAGCCAGTGCTCTTAACCACTGAGCCATTCCTCCAGTCATGGATAGCCAGTTTTGGACCATCCATGCTGGAAGTCATTTACACAATAGCAAATAGTAGCATTTTGCATTTTTTGGTGTGACATTTACCAATAAATCGATACATAACATAAGGGAAGCTCTACATAACCCTCATCTGTATTATCAACATCCCATTCATGTTCTTATTTTCTTTCTTGACCTCCCAGCAAGAAGTTATCTCTGAATCCCACAAAACATAGTCATGATTTTTTCTCAATACCTGTGTATGAGAATGGGTATCTATGGCAAGATCTATGTGTTATTCTTTTGTATATAATTTTCTCCTCTTCCCTCTGTCCCTCCCTCCCTTCCTGTCTAGTCTGGGAATGAGATCCAGGGTCTTATACATACTAGACAAATGCTGTACTACGGAACCACACTTCAGACCCTGTTGGTAAGTACTTGAATACTTGTGTCTTCTCTGCTCCAGGCACTTCTCTCTCCCTCCCCATCTCTCATGTAGCCATAAGGCAACTTTTACCATGTTATTATTGTCATTGGCAAGATAGGAGAACCAAGCCTTAAGAGGTAACTAATCCAGGCTTGCATAGCTATCTAAAGAAATGCTGGCATCAAAACCAGGAGTTCAGGGGGCATGTGGACCACCTAGCCTGGGCTAACACAGTATATATATACCAGGGGGAGCAAACAGGCAGCTGTAACTGATGATGCCAGCATGGATATGCTTGGGATTTAAGTGTTCAAGGACAGAAGGACCCAGAATCTAGGACTCTGAACCCTCTTAGCCTTAGTATGAAGCTCTCCATGTAAAGGGACGAAGAAGAAGAAGAAGAAGAAGAAGAAGAAGAAGAAGAAGAAGAAGAAGAAGAAGAAGAAGAAGAAGAAGAAGAAGAAGAAGATCCAAGGATAGAAAGTCAAAGACAGCTCAGTGGTGGTGGCACTTGCCTCTAATCTCAATCAGGTGAATTTCTGAGTTTGAGGCCAGCCTGGTCTACAGAGTGAGCTCCAGGACAGCCAGGGTTACACAGAGAAACCATATCATGTGTGGAGAGAGAGAGAGAGAGAGAGAGAGAGAGAGAGAGAGAGAGAGAGAGAGAGAGAGAGAGAGAGAGAGAGAACACGTTAGGCACAGCACATTCTCGTAGTTTCTCTATGCAGATGTAAGTAAGTAATTTTTCAGGTTGAGTCTCGGATAGCCCAGGCTGGTCTCAAACTCAATAGGTACCTAAGGATATCCTTGAAACACTGGTCCTCCTGCATCTAACTCCCATCACACCTGGTTTATGCAGTGCTGGGGGAACCCACCTTGTGCATGCTGGCATGGTACTGTCTATGGAGTTATATCCCAGCCCCAGTAGGTACATTTTAAGTAGACCTCGTACTTACACAGGGACAAGTGAGAAGCTTTCCTGGGTGCAGGACGCCTCTGGTCAGGCAGCAGGCACAAGGAAGATGTCATTTCTAGGATTTAAAGGAATAATTGGGAAGAGGGAGCCCCATTAGCAAAAGTCAAACCAAAGGCATCCTGTCAGCTTAGGTTTTTACAACGCCTACTTTATTTAGGGTTCCTTAAAGCTTCAACCTCCCTTCTAGCCCACTAACCAAAGTTTGGGGAGAAAGATGGTTAGTAGGACAAGGGGGTTGTGGACCTGTTTAGTAGTTGTTCTTTGGGGCAATTCCAATCTCCGTTGCCAGGAATATTAGCAGTCCAGTCCAATAGCAAACACCAAACATGAATCAGTAGCAGTGGCTTGATCCAGCAGAAACCGTGAGGCTCTCCCCAGCTGGCATGAGTCAGCAGAAGCAGCAAGAAGTCGCAGGAAGACCACAAGAAGTTTTTTGGTGTGTTTCTCTCTACAGAGCTACAACTGAAGACCGGCAAAGTACTGCATGACGTAGCAAAACAAGAGAGTCCTTTCACTGTCTGTACGGTTCTACCTGTATTCTTCCCAAACAGCGCTGGCTTTCTCAAGTGTCTGCCTCAGCAAAACATCCTTTCACAGGACAGCTTCCAGAAAAAAATCAAGTGACTCAACTCAGTCCAAAGAAACCAGAAATGCCCACTTCAGCATCCAGCTGTCACATGGTGGGCGCAGGCCTGCAGTCTTTCTCATTACCACATTAGCACAAGCCAGACACTACATTCGGACCAAGTACATGCAGCCCCATGTTATCACTGTGGGACTTTTTTCTCCAAACTGTTTTCCCCTACAGAACCCGAAACTCCTTGCTAACAGGGAAGGTGTTCATCTCTATATTTCGAACATTAAGAATCATAGACAGAAAGTGTTCTATGCATATTTATTAAATAAACAAATACAGTTCCAGGGGATTGCGGCACCCTCAAATCCAGAACACTCACAAACCCCGCCGTGTCAGTACCACAAACCGCCATTGGAGGGAAGCCCTACAATGTGGCAAAGGTGGAATCTTCTCCCACTGACCTCTTTTCTGTTCTTTTCCATTTTCATGTGTGTGATATGTGCATATATATGCATATTTTTGCTTGTGCGTGTGTGTGCATGCACACACAGGTAAAGGTGCATGTGGCGGACTGATACTGATGTTGAAAATCACCCTCAATCACTCTTTCACCTTATTCATTGAGACAGGTCCTCTCAATCAAACCCAGAGCTTTCTAGATGGGATAGCCTTGCTAGCCAGCTTGCTCTGGGAACCTCATCTCAGAAATGAAAACAGGGGCTGTAGAGATGGCTCATCAGGTAAGAGCACTTGTTGCTCATGCTGAAGACCCTTGTTTGGTCCCCAGCACCTACACAGTGGCTCACAACCATCCCTAACTCCAGTACCAGGGGCATCTGATGCCCTCACCATCTTCTGACCTCTGAAGGCACTAGACATACACATAGTGTCTTTGATATACATGCAGGCAACACACCTGTACACATAAAATACATCTAAAGGCAATGAAAGCAGGGAGCCGAGAGATGGTTCAATGGTTAAAGGCACCTGTTGCCAACTCAACAGCCTGAGTTGGTGTAAGGAGAGAACCAGTTTCTGCCAGTTGTCCTGATTTCCCCCCACATACAAGCTCTGGCACACACATGCCTACCACCACCACAACATGTATAAGTAAAAATAAAAACAAAAAGTCCAAGTCAGCCTATCTGCAATCTCCTCAGGCCAAAACCAAAGATAAGCCATAAACTAGGATTAGGGATCACATGTCTTAAAAATAGGAGTTTTGCTTTACTCAGGGCCTATGTTACAGAAAACACCTTGAGTACACAGACATAGCCATACCTCAGCTCGCCCCTACTCAGCTGACACAATCACAGTGAAAACAGCCAGGCTCTGGGCCCTGTCTCCAAAGAACAAAGCTTGGGACACTTGGCCATTCCCACCCAATCAGTGGCAACTTCTGGTTTCTTTGGAAAGGCAGTTATATCAAATGATGTTTTCCTAAAGCAGACATGTGAAAGGACACATGATGTTCAGAAGGGAAATAAATATTACCCAGCAGACAGTGGACGACGCTGGATAGTATTGGTGTGCCTTACTATTCTTTACTGGTCATCCTTTGTCATGACTTCCTGGTGGTGTTGAGCGGCTTCCTGCCACTTCCTAGGACTTGGGCCTATTGGCAGAGTGAAGAGGAAGTTTCTGGATGTGTCAGCTGATAGACTCACGTGGTGTTTTGTTGATGCAAGACCCACGAGAAGATACGTGATGTTTAGGAGTATAAATAGGACTCAGTGGAGAGTGACAGTGTGCTTGTGGAACTAGCCTTGTGATGCTTTGGTGGTCTTGCGTCTTCACTGATCTTCATTTCATTGGGAAAGGTACGGCAGAGAACTTCTCCTGGCATCTCTGCTGGCCACGGTTGCTCCTGCTGACTCGTGCTGATTCGGCGGAGGCCTGGCTGTTGCTGCTGGATTGTAACACCGATGATGATTTGTGTTTGCTATTCTGACACTGCTGAACTAGACTCCTGGCATCCTGACAAACAGAGATTGAAATCGCCCCAAGGAACAACATATAGCAGAGTCTCATGCTTTCTTCTGGATCAACCCTGCCCTTGCTAAATCATGAATGGTGTTTGTGAGTGAATCTGAGCGGCCACTGCTGATTCATGTGAACTGAACTGCTGATATTCTAAGATATCACACAGACTGGCTTTGCTCCAACAACTCTTCCTTTCCACTACCTCCGGTGGGTGGTGGGCTAGAAGGGAGCTTAAAGCATTTAATAAGCCTTATTAAAAGTAGGTTTTGAAAATACCCAACTTCCTTTATCAGTCCTGCTCCAGTAAACATCAGCTCACCCTGAACTCGCTCTCTAGGGGGCGCTCTCCCTGGGACACTCCCTTGCAGTTTCTCCTGAATTTCTTCCAGGTTATGGAGAATCTCCTGAATTTTCTTCTGAGATATACTGAAGGTCACCAGCTTTGGAGAATCCAAGGAATGTTCCCCCTCAGAGGAAGAATCCTGTTGGTCAGTGAAGAACGAACAATGAAATGAATGCCAACTGAGGAACTCATAGAACCCAAGCTCTTTTTTCTTTTTGGTTTTTCGAGACAGGGTTTTTCTGTGTAGCCCTGGCTGTCCTGGAACTCACTCTGTAGATCAGGCTGGCCTCAAACTCAGAAATCCGCATGCCTCTGCCTCCTGAGTGCTGAGATTAAAGGCGTGCGCCACCATGCCCGGCCCAGCTGCAATTTTAAATGAAGTATAAATAGGCTTTGTTTTATTTTATTTTATTGGGTTTTTTGTTTGTTTGTTTGTGTTTGTTTTTGTTTTTTTTTTGTTTGAGACAGGGTTTCTCTGTGTAGCCCTGGCTAACCTCAAACTCAAGAGATCCATCTGCCTCTGCCTCCTGAATGCTGAGATTAAAGGCATTCACTATCACATCCAGGCAGATTTCTTTCTGGGGAGTTGGAGTTAGAGGTGGTTGTGAGCCACCATGCGGGTATTGAAGATCAACCGCAGTTCTTCTAGAAAAACAAGTGCTTTTTACAGATAATTCATTGTTTGCTTGTTTGTTTGTTTGTTTGTTTGTTTGTTTTTCAAGACAGGGTTTCTCTGTGTAGCCCTGGCTGTCCTGCAACTTGCTTTGTAGCCCAAACTGGACTCAAACTCACAGAGATCCACCTGCCTCTGCCTCCTGAGTGCTGAGACTAAGGGGCAGGTTCTACCACACCCAACTATTATTTATTTAATGTATTTTTTTATAGTGCTAGAGACCAAATCTAGAGACTTGTTCACAAACTCTACTATTAAGCTATAGTCCAGTCTATAAGATCCTTTTTATTTTATGTTTTTTTAGTGCATGTGTGTGTGGTATCTGTGTATGTGGTATAAGGTGGTGGTGGGGGTATATGTACACATGGAAAAGGATGTCGGGTGTCCTGCTCTGTCACTCTCCACCTTATTCCCGTGAGACAGGGCCCTTCACTAATCCTGAGCTAGGCTGATGGTCACTAAGTCACAGTGATCCCATTCTTCCAGCCACAGCCCACGTGTGAGCCCTGTTCCAAGATCTCAGTAAGATCATAGTGGCTTGCTGGCTTCGACAGATACCCCAGGTTCAAGGAGAGACCCTGCCTCAGAGGAATAGACAGACAGTAGTCCAAGTTACCTGATACCTTCTCTGTCCCCCTGAGTACACAAGTCAGAAGGTTGCAGCTGTAATAACCGATAAAACACACAAGGCGTATGAAATCTTAAGAGCCTCTTGGTGAAGGCTTCTCTCCTAGAGGGTGATGATTTAGGGAAGAGGACTGGCCTTCCCCAAGGAAGCAAAGGTGAAAGGCAGCCATAGTGGGAAAACACAGACATGCCACAGGGACTGATGTGGTCAGGAAGGACGCAGGAAGGATCCTGTATGGTTTTTCTGGCTCTGTGAGGATTTGGGTCTTAATCCCAAACAGACAGACACTGCCACAGTTCAGATCACACATGGCTCCCCATCTAATAATGTCTAATATTGTTTGATGTTGGTTGTAGGTTCTACAGTAGAGAAAGAAGTTCATTAAAATGCTATCTATGCCTTCATTTTCCAAAGGAGCAGAGGAGTTCAGCCTTCTTGGAAAAGACTGACACCCAGCTAGATCTCCCAGTTCCTTTAGTCAAACAAATACAAGGTTAACTGGGGCTGGAAAAGGTTCCAACTACCACAACTATCTTGCTCTTGCTGGCTGTGAGAGCAGACGATACCACAAATCTCGGTTCCACGGGATTACGGCTATTCATAATCAAAACTAAGAACTCAGGGTTTGCCAGGAGCGTCTTTTTTTTTTCCCCTTGAGACAAGGTTTCTCTGTATAGTCCTGACTGTCTTGGAACTCACTCTGTAGACCAGGCTGGCCTCGAACTCAGAAATCCGCCTGCCTCTGCCTCCCGAGTCCTGGGATTAAAGGCGTGTGCCACCACTGGCCAGCCAGGAGTGTCTTAAGACCAAGGTCAGTGCAGCTGCAAGCTCTCACATAGCACCAAATTCAGATTCTCCAGAGAAAGGGAACATTTCTTCAAGGTTCAAACAGTCCCAGAACAGTTTCTCAGCCTCTACTGATTGACCCAAACATAGCAAAGGCTTTGCTGAAACCGTTCACTGCAGTCTAACCCAGGGCTCTTAACTGGGAGGCACTGAAGGCTTAAGGAGATAAGTGGAGCAAGGTCGTCAGGCCAATGGGAGCATGGTACCATTCCTTTTTTCTTTCTCTCCTCTGCTCCCTGGCCTTGAGGTAGGTTGTGAGACTCTCCCTTACCACATGGTCCTGCCATTGCCACTGGGCTCCTGTATGTGCTGGCCTAAAATAAACTTTTCTTTTCAAAAGCTGGTTACCACTGAATAAGTCAGACATTACCAGAGTATTTCAAGCAGATGAGTTACATGGCCATATTTGTGTGAAGGGAGCTAACTAAAATAGAGTGGGACATTGGTAGGGCTATGATGACAACCCAGGCGAGAGACTGTCATAGGCTTAGACTAGAGATCTCAGAGGAGCTCAGGCGTGAATAGAGCTGGAAGATCTTCAGGCTGGCCTTGGAGCTACCATGCACTGCTAGGCAGGTAAGGGCAGAGGACGTGTCATGACTTCGAGGCTTTTGACTTGTGTGTTTGGAAGAATGGGACCAAGGCTGTGATGGAGAATCCTCAGAGATACCACAGTTTGGGGCATCTAACTGTGCTGTTCTGGGCTGGAGAGATGGCTCGGCGGTTAAGAGCACTAAGTGCTCTTCTGAAGGTCCTGAGTTCCAATCCCAGCAACCACATGATGGCTCACAACCATCTGTAATGGGATCTGGTGCCCTCTTCTGTGTGCCTGAAGACAGCTACAGTGTACTCACACAAAGTGTTCTCCCTGTTCCTGCAGAACCTTGCTGCTGCTGCGGCCTCAGGCCATTTGGTGAGCAGGGTGGTTTCTTCAGGATTGAACTACAGCTCCCTGGTGTCTGCTGAATCATAGCTGGGGTTTGCTACAGGACTCAACTGCTAACAAAGAAGGCCAAGTCTGCCCCTAAAGAACTACTGCTGACCAGGTCCACTTCCCTCACATCCTAATAACTTTTCTCTTTCACTACCTCTGCTGGCTGGTGGGCTAAAGGAGAGGTTGAACCCTTATTAAAAGTAGGTTGCAAAAAAATTATGCCTACAGAGTAACAAGAAAGGAGGGTCAGGAGTTCAAAGGCAGCTCGAATTACATACTGAAATCAAGGCCGGCCTAAGATAGAGATCCAGCCACTTAAAACAAAAGCAAATAAGGCAACCTGGAGAGCACAGGGGAACTCAAGAGTAGTCAGGAGGCTAGGAGGAGTTCACGTTGAAGGCTAGACTGGACAACACAACAAAATTCCATCTCAAAGCGAAAGGAGGGTGTTATCAAGATTGCTCAACTGGCAAAAGTGCTTGTTGCACAAGTCTGATGACCTGAGATAGATTCCTGGAACCTGCAATGGACAAAGAGAATGGACTCTGGAAAGCTGTGCTCTGACCTCCACACACCCTACCCTGCACACACACCCTCTCAACACACACACAACCCTCCCCTCCACACACAAACTCCCCTCCATACAATAATAAAATACTTTTTGAAAGGTCAGTGAATGAGGCTGGAGAGTTAGCTTGGCAGTGAAGAGCATCTGTCTCTCTTGCAGAGGACCTGAGTTCAATGCCCAATACCCACATGATGGGCCACACCCATCTATAGCTTTGATTCTAAGGGATCCAACATCCTCTTTCTTCTGACGCTCTATATCAGGCATGCACACGGTGCACATACAAAAGAAGCAGGCAAAACACCCAAAACCATAAAATAAGATAAATACATCTTTTATTTTTTTAAAGATTTATTTATTTATTATATGTGAATACATTGTAGCTGTCTTCAGACACACCAGAAGAGTGCATCTGATCTCATTAGGAATGGTTGTGAACTACCATGTGGTTGTTGGGATTTGAACTCAGGACCTTCAGAAGAGCAGTTAGTGCTCTTAACCGCTGAGCCATCTCTCCAGCCTAAGATAAATACATCTTTAAGAAAGTTTTTAAGGGACACTGAAGATGAGGACTTTCAAATCAGTGGGATTTACCTAGAGATCATTGGTGGCTTTAGAGAGAGTAAGTTAGGTAGAGTGGGAAGGATGGATCCCAGCCTACTCGAAACTTCCATGAACTCATATCCAGCACACCACATTCCCAGTCAGCCTTATTTGGCAATGAAGAGACTGGTAAAGCATGAGACGCGGTACACTCATCTCCCATACAGCTCTAACTGAAAGCTGTCTTCCACCCCAGCCCCTCGTCCCTCTTTTTTAAAAAAAAAAAAAAAAGATTTTATTTATTTATTATATGTAAGTACATTGTAGCTGTCTTCAGATCTCATTAAGGATGATTGTGAGCCACCATGTGGTTGCTGGGAATTGAACTCAGGACCTCTGGAAGAGCAGTCAGTACTCTTAACCGTGAGCCATCTCTCCAGCCCCCCTTGTCCCTCTTGAACTTACCGTGGGTGGGGTGCCTTGTGCATTGTCCTGTCCAGATCCCAAGTTGGGTCTTTGCGTTTGAAGGCTCTTGACATCGTCTACAAGCTGTCTCACCATGTCAGTCAGCTCCTGGATAACGTTTGTGGTACTTTTCTGTACTGTCACCTTTAAAAGAGCAAAATTGGGCTTCTGGTTCCCAAAAACTTGGACCCCGGAATATAGCTCCCTCAATAAAAGGAGCTTTAAATATCAAGGTACCTATCTGCATGGAAGCAGACCGGTAGACCAGTGGAAAAACAGCTGGCTAAAGCGATGCTGCTGCCTTTAATCCCAGCACTCCATCGGTAGATGCAAATACTCCTCAAAGGGGCAAGGGGCCCTTTCAACAAATTCTATCAGGAAAATAATAGGAACAAATTAAGTTACATTCTTTTGTTTTTTAGACAGGGCCTCTCTACAAAGTCCTGACTGTCTTGGAACTCACTATGGAGACCAGGCTGGCCTGGGACTCACCGAGATTTGCCTGCCTCTGCTTCAGAGTGCTGTGATTAAAGAAATGTTGTGGCTTCATTTTCATTAAACTCCAAAAAGTCCTTAATTTCTTTCTTTATTCCTTCCTTGACCAAGGTATCATTGAGTAGAGTGTTGTTCAGTTTCTACATGAATGTTGGCTTTCTATTATTTATTTTGTTATTGAAGATCAGCCTTAGTCCATGGTGATCTGATAGGATGCATGGGACAATTTCAATATTTTTGTATATGTTGAGGCTTGTTTTGTGACCAATTATGTGGTCAATTTTAGAGAAGGTACCATGAGGTGCTGAGAAGAAGGTATATCCTTTTGTTTTAGGATAAAATGTTCTGTAGATATCTGTTAAGTCCATTTGTTTCATCACTTCTGTTAGTTTCACTGTGTCCCTGTTTAGTTTCTGTTTCCATGATCTGTCCATTGGTGAAAATGGTGTGTTGAAGTCTCCCACTATTATTGTGTGAGGTGCAATGTGTGCTTTGAGCTTTACTAAAGTTTCTTTAATGAATGTGGCTGCCCTTGTATTTGGAGCATAGATATTCAGAATTGTACAACCACTCTGGAAATCAGTCTGGCGGTTCCTCAGAAAATTGGACATAGTACTACCGGAGGATCCCGCAATACCTCTCCTGGGCATATATCCAGAAGATGTCCCAACCGGTAAGAAGAACACATGCTCCACTATGTTCATAGCAGCCTTGTTTATAATAGCCAGAAGCTGGAAAGAACCCAGATGCCCCTCAACAGAGGAATGGATACAGAAAATGTGGTACATTTACACAATGGAATACTACTCAGCTATTAAAAAAATTAAAAAAATGAATTTATGAAATTCCTAGGCAAATGGATGGACCTGGAGGGTATCATCCTGAGTGAAGTAACCCAATCACAAAGGAACTCGCACAATATGTACTCACTGATAAGTGGATAATAGCCCAGAAACTTAGGATACCCAAGATATAAGATACAACTTGCCAAATGCATGAAATTCAAGAAGAACGAAGACCAAAGTGTGGACACTTTACCCTTTCTTAGAAATGGGAACAAAACACCCATAGAAGGAGTAACAGAGACAAAATTTGGAGCTGTGACGAAAGGATGGACCATCTAGTGATTGCCATATGCAGGGATCCATCCCATAATCAGCTTCCAAATGCTGACACCATTGCATACACTAGCAAGATTTCGCTGAAAGGACCCAGATATAGCTCTCTCTTGTGAGACTATGCCGGGGCCTAGCAAACACAGAAGTGGATGATCACTGTCAGCTATTGGATGGGTCACACGGCCCCTAATGGAGGAGCTAGAGAAATTACCCAAGGAGCTAAAGGGAACTGCAACCCTATAGGTGGAACAACAATATGAACTAACCAGTACCCGGGAGCTCTTGTCTTTAGCTGCATATGTATCAAAAGATGGCCTAGTCGGCCATCACTGCAAAGAGAGGCCCATTGGACTTGCAAACTTTATATGCCCCAGTACAGGGGAACACCAGGGCCAAAAAGGGGGAGTGGGTGGGTAGGGGATTGGGGGGGTGGGTATGGGGGACCTTTGGGATAGCATTGAAAATGTAAATGAGGAAAATACCTAATTAAAAAAAAATAAAAGAAATGTGATGATATGCTAATGAAAGGGGTGAACTGGCCTGAGCCAGGCTGACTCCATGACAGGCTGCAAACCAGCAGTTTAGGAAACCAGGTCTGAGTTTCTGCTTCCCAGAACTGAGCAAGTCAGATACTGGAACACTGCTGGCTTAAGAAAAAGGGACCCTTACCCAACTTGCAAAAGGCCAGTTAGCCAAGCTTGTGGCCAAGAGGTCTAGAGCTACCCTACCCCTTCTTGGCATGAAGCAAGAATAGTTAGACAAGTATGCTTGAAGCAAGACCCTAACCAATCATAGCATCATCCAGATACCCCCTGGTGAAAGAACCCACTAATCAAGTTATAGATCACCTTCCCCATGCTAATGTTCCTTTTGGCTTTGAAACTGAAACTGCAAATTCAGTCAGGGTCTTTCCTTCCCGATGGACTTGGGACCCAGCATGCAGGAATTTTTTCAATAAACACTCTATACTTTTGCATACTACTTGAGTCTGGGGTATCATTCTTCAGCAATTCTAACCCTAACACTACCAGGCCTTGCTTAAACTTAGAATTTTTTTTTTTTGAGACAGGGTTTCTCTATATAGCCCTGGCTGTCCTGGAACTTACTCTGTAGACCAGGCTGACCTCAAACTCAGAAATCTGCCTGCCTCTGCCGCTCAAGTGCTGGGATTAAAGGCGTGTGCCACGACCACCCAGCAAATTTAGAGTCTTATCCTAACACTATATAAAAAAATAAGTGAGCTGGGCGTGGTGGCGCATGCCTTTAATCCCAGCACTTGGGAGGCAGAGGCAGGCGGATTTCTGAATTCGAGGCCAACCTGGTCTACAGAGTTCCAGGACAGCCAGGGTTATATAGAAAAACCTTGTCTCGAAAAAACAAAAACAAACAAAAAAATTTACTTATTTTTATTTTATGTACATTGGTGTTTTGACTACATGTATGTCTATGTAAGGGTGTTGGATCCCCTGGAACAAGAGTTACAGACAGTTGTGAGGTGTCATGTGGGTGATGGGACTTGAACCCAGGTCCTCTGGAAGAGCACTAAGTGCTCTTAACCACTGAGCCATCTCTCCAGCCCCCAAACATACTTTTACATACTACTACAGTTATAAGATAATGTACATTGTATTAGTAGTCATACTAGCCAAAAGATGGGAAGGATTCAAATGTTCATAGCTAGATACATTGATTGGAAAGTGATATATATCTGTGGGACCCCGACTTAGAGCGTTTCTCCCTAGAAGGTAAAGCCCCTGGACGTTCCCCAAGCTTGTTTTCCCTGATCTCTAAAAATACAGCCAGAAAGAAGCTCTTTGTTCTTTATAGCCAGTAAAAAGCCCTTTTGTTTCTGTGCCTTACAGCCAGAGATTCGATAATTGTAGGAAGACATACAAGGACACAGAGATAAAGGAGCTACAGCTCACACACACACACACACACACACACACACACACACACCAGAAAGGAGCTGTAGCCAACTCTCCTCCCAACTCCTCCCAATTCCTCAGCTAGCTGTTAAAAGCCCCCTACTGTTACTGCTCAGGGTCGAACTCTCCTGCCCTGCAGGGCGTTGAGGAGTTCATCCTCAGCTAGCTGATAATAAAACCTCTTGCAGTTTGCATCAGGTGTGGATTTCTCTCAAGTCATTGACGTGCTGGCCAGCTCATCCCAGGACTTGAGGGGAGGCACAGCTTCGGGGGTCTTACATATCCACAGAGATGATAAAACAGCCACACAAAGCAATGATGATCTGATACATGCTGAAACATCAAGCAGCCCTGAAAATATGAAACTGAAAGTAGTTAGACACAAAGGGGCCCATTTACATGAAACATGTATAATGAGAGGTCCCCTAAAAAATAAAATGAAATAAAAACCTTGGAAGTAGAAAAGTTTCAGTTTCCCAGGGAAGCAGATTGAGACAATGGGCTGTTAATAATCAATGGCTCTGGAAGCTCAGAGCTGAGTCATCTCCTGGGATTTCCTCAAGGCCTCCCCAAGTATAGTAAATCTAACATAGCAGCTAATCAGAAACCAACCCATGTAACTTCCCCAGCACCCACTAATGAAGTTTTAGATTACCTAATGTTTGATAAAATTCCTCTAGTTTCCCATGGATGCCTTGTGCCCCTTTGTCTGGGGTCACCATTTTTATAAGTGGCTGGCCCCTGCATGCAGGGTTCTTGCTTTCTTCAAACAAAAAACACTCTTGCCTTTGAATGGGAGTGGTGGTCTCAGTGCGTCGCTTTCTGACCTAATATAACAGGTAAACTCAGACATAAAGCTTATGAGAGATGAGATACAGAGAGGCTGGAGGGACAGGAATCAGGTGTTATTGCTTAGTGAGTGGGTACAGAGGTCTTTTTTAAGTTGATGAAATTACCTTGGCAACAGCGGTGACAGAAGCACAGTATTGGAAATAAGAGAGATGCCATCGAACTGTACACTAAAAAATTGTTCAGATGGCCAGTCGTGGCACCTGTGTTTGATCCCAGCTCTTGAAAAGCAGAAGCAGGCAAAGTTTTGAGTTCAAGTGGCCCACACCTGTAATCCCAGACTTGGAAAGCCGAGGGAGTCACCCCAGGTTCAATGCCATCCTAGTCTAGTCTAGTTAGACCCTGTCTCAATAAATATACAAATAGGCCAATTGAGTTAAGGGGGAAAATGGCAATTTTTGTGGCACATACATTCTACCACACTAAGAATCTCCAGACATCACAGAAGGCTGGGAAAAACTAAAACTATACAAGTGTGCACCACACCTCGGGTGGATGGGACTTGGATTTTTAACTGTTTGTGATGGGATCTTACTATGTAACTCTGGCCCTGTGGGGCAAGCCACTCCAAAACGGGGAATTGCAGGCATGGGGCCACCACATTGGGCTTTTGTATTTCTTTATACAGCTATAAACTTTTTAAGGTTCTCCAGAAAACAGATTAGACTGAGCAAATTTTGTGGCAGAAAAAGAGATCTGGAAGTCCGGTGCAGGCTTCCTACCTGGGGCGCAGAACGCGGCGCGGGGGCGGGTTCAGGCTCCGAGCCAGCCTCGACCTCCCGCGCCGCTTGGAGGTACTTGTCCACCAGGTCTTGCAGCAGCGGGTTCTTGTGCAGCTTGGGCTTTGTCAAGGGACCCTTCCGACATATGGGGCAAGCCCAAGGGCAGCCATCCACGGCCCCACGCTTCGAGACCCACAGGTCATGGAGGCACCGGAGACAGAAGCTGTGGCCACAGGGCAGCGTGGTGGGCTGGTCTAGTAGCCCTTGGCAGATAATGCAGCTCAGGTCGTCCTCGCTCAGCCACACGGGGACTGCATTGCCAGAACAAACGGCCGCCATAATTAGGCGACAGCCAGGAAGCACCCTTAGGTTCCGCCTTGTCCTACTAACTTCCCCGGCAACACTTCGCCTTGTCCATCAGCTCGCCCCGCCCCTCCCATCAGCTCGACCCGCCCAGCTGCTAATTCTCCCCAGCCTCTAAAAGCGCCGGACATTGCTGGCTACCTGCCTGGATTTTGGCCTGGAAAAATCATCTCTCTCTAGTAGTTGGGTCCTGCTCGCCTAGCCACAAACACGCAACCCCAACAACTTAAGCTATGAAGAAGGTCCGCTTCAGGAACTCATTTTAGAATCATAAGAGTATCAAAATTACAGTTATGAAGTAGCAACAAAAATGGGATCTAATGCCCTCTTCTGGTGTGTCCGAAGACAGCTACAGTGTACTCATATGCATTAAATGACATTAAAAGACAGCCTCAGGGGCTGGTGAGATGGTTCAGTGGGTAAGAGCACCCAACTGCTCTTCCGAAGGTCTGAAGTTCAAATCCCAGCAACCACATGGTGGCTCACAACCACCCGTAATGAGATCTGATGCCCTCTTCAGGTGTGTCTGAAGACAGCTACAGTGTACTTACATATAATTAATTAAAAAAAAAAAAAAAAAAAAAAAAGACAGCCTCAGTCTTTATTTGCTCTTCTTAAAAATAAGTAAATCTGGGGGGAGGGTATAGGAGACTTTCGGGATAGCATTTGAAATGTAAATGAAGAAAATACCTAACAAAAAATTGGAAGCCAGGCGTGGTGGAGCACGCCTTTAAGGCAGGCGGATTTCTGAGTTCGAGGCCAGCCTGGTCTACAAAGTGAGTTCCAGGACAGCCAGGGCTATACAGAGAAACCCTGTCTCGAAAAACAAAACAAAACAAAACCAAAAAAAAAAAAAAATGGAAAAAGAAAAAAAAATAAGTAAATCAGGGCTGGAGAGATGGCTCAGCAGTTAAGAGCACTGATTGCTCTTCCAAAGTCCCGAGTTCAATGCCCAGCAACCACAGGGTGGCTCACAACCATCCATAATGGGATCTGATGCCTTCTTCTGGTGTGTCTGAAGATAGCTGCAGTTTACTTACATATAATAAATAAATAAATCTTTAAAAAAAAAATAACCAACTACTCTTCCAGAGGTCCTGAATTCAGTACTCAGCAACCACATGGTGGCTCACAACCATCTGTAATGGGATCTGGTATGTCTGAAGACAGCTACAGTGTACTCATATACATAAAATAAATGAACAAATCTTTAAAAAATAATTTTCTTGCTACTTCACAACTGTAATTTTGCAACTGTTATGAATAGTCATGTGAATATAGGAGTTTGCCAAAGGTGTTATGACCCACTCATTGAGAATCACTGCTCTAGCAGGTACCTCAGCAGTCAGGTCCAAAGAACTTTAGAAGCTAGAGAGGATCCACCTCCCCAGGGAGCTGCACTCTGGAGAGACACATCCAGAATTTGTATTGCAGCTTCTCTGACCGGGGAATTAAAAAAAAATCAGTAAATTCAGAGGACCTCATCAGGCATGAAGGCACACATCTGTAATCCCAGCACTCAGGAGGCAGACAGACAGATCTCTGTTAAGTTTGAGGCCAGCCTGATCTACAGAGTGAGTTCCAGAACACTCAGGGCTACATTAAGAGACCCTGACTCAAAAAAAAGAAAGAAAGAAAAAAAAGAAAGAAAGAAAGAAAGAAAGAAAGAAAAAAGAAAAAGAAAAAGAAAAAGAAAAAGAAAGGAGGAAAGGAAAGGAAAGGAAAGGAAAGGAAAGGAAAGGAAGGGAAGGGAAGGGAAGGGAAGGGAAGGGAAGGGAAGGGAAGGGAAGGGAAGGGAAGGGAAGGGAAGGGAAAGGAAAGGAAAGGAAAGGAAAGGAAAGGAAAGGAAAGGAAAGGAAAGGAAAGGAAAGGAAAGGAGAAAGACAGTGCCTCCTGGACCACATGAGGCTCTGTCATTTAAAAAACATAAGTGTGTGTGTGTGTGTGTGTGTGTGTGTGTGCATGTGTGTTATGTGGAATCTCTTAAAAACCACCTCACTCTGCTGAAGAGAGAACGATTACATCTCTTCATTCCACTGAAAGAAGAAACAAAGAAGCACCTAACAAGTACCTTGGGCATCTGTTGCTCTAACATTTCAGCCAAATTTATTTCGGTTCTCCTCTCCTAGCTTGAGGCCTTTGAGAATTTTCTTTCCTCAGCTTGAATTATTTCCTTTACCCCTTCCCTTTGACTAACCTCTACAGTTTGGAGAATCTCTCTCGCTCTCTCTCTCTCTTTTAAAGTAAAGAATTATTATTATTATTTTTTTTTTTTTTTTGTATATGAGTACACTGTAGCTGTCTTCAGACACCCCAGAAGAGGGCATCAGATGCCGTTACAGATGGCTGTGAGCCACCATGTGGTGGCTGGGAACCAGAGTCCTCTGTAAGAGCAGCAAGAGCCCTTAAATACTGAACTGTTGCTCCAGCCCTCTTGGGGAAAAAAATTAAAATAATTATTATTCTGTTCCTTTAAGGGCTAATGATGGAAGTATACTAAGCAGCAAAACAAAATAAACCTAAAATTAAAAGGAGCAGTTCCCACACTTTACACACATCCGATCCTGACTGTTTGGAGCCTGACTCCAATGACTTATAAGCTTCTAGCGCTTACCTCCTAATGACCCATGAATGATCAGCCTCAAGGTCAACAGGTGCCCGGAAATGTTCTGGTTAACAAGATAAAGAGATGCTCATCTATCTACCCAGGTATGAAGCCTGTGCAACCAGCACAGCACAGAAGATGCAATCAAGTAAGTCCCCTTGTAATGGAGAAACTTCCTTTCCTTGGGCAGCATAGTTGTTCTCTCTGAGAATTCTCCATCTCTGTGTAAGCCTGGCTGTCCTAGAAGTAGACCTGTAGACCAGTCTGATCTCAAATACACAGAGATCGGCCAGCCTCTGCCTCCGGGAGTGCTGGAATTAGAGGCAGGCACCACCACTACCTCCAGGCTTTTTTGCAACGTTTTATGTAATCTTTTTTGTATCTGTTCTGGTTTGGTAAATACTTTTATCCTAGTATCTCCTTTGGTCAGTATTGTTCCCTGCAAAACCAAGGACAAACGCCACCACTGAAGGCCACACTTTCAATCCCTCCCATGAACTTTGAAACAATGTCTCACCAGGTTGGTGTTCTCAGACTCTTTGGCTCAAATGGTTCTGCCTGAACCCCCTGAGTGCTTGGGTCTACAGATGTACCCTCTGTGCCTGGCTCTGCTGATATTGGATTCTCAAAGGAAAACCATTGACTTTGAAGAGTGAAGCCTGGATGTTTTATCAATGTTTTAATATGAAAACTCAAATCTATATAAAATGTTCACAAATAGGAAAATAAATGTCCATTTACATTTCATCTAGACTCATCAGTGGTATGCTCTCTGTATATAGATACAGAAATACACACACATACATTCCATTCATGTACATATATACATATGTATATCTGATTTTTTTTCAATTGAACCATTTAAAAATTGGCCATAAGCCGGGCGTGGTGGCGCACGCCTTTAATCCCAGCACTCGGGAGGCAGAGACAGGCGGATTTCTGAGTTCGAGGCCAGCCTGGTCTACAGAGTGAGCTCCAGGACAGCCAGGGCTATAAAGAGAAACCCTGTCTTGAAAAACCAAAAAAAAAAAAAAAAAAAAAATTGGCCATAGACATCACTACATTTTACTTCAGTATGTGTCCCAAAGGACAGGAACATTCTATACAAACACATCATGATTGTTACAATTTTACAATATTGTCATCTAATATACATCCAGGCCCTAATTTCTCCAAAACCAATTATGTCCTTTACAGTGGCGTCTTTTAAATTTTTATTTTGTGTATTGTTGTGAGAGTGTCTGATCCTCTGGAACTAGAGTTACAAATAGTTGTAAGCTGTCGTATGGGTGACAGGTCCTCTGCAAGAGCAGCCAGTGCTCTTAACTATTGAGCCATTTACCCAGCTTCAAGGTTTCTCTCCATCTCGCTCCCATTTTTTAAAATAAGATTTATTTATTTATTTATTATGTAGTGTTCTGCCTGCATATATGCCTGAAAGCCAGAAGAGGGCACCGGATCCCATTACAGATGGTTGTGAGTCACCATGTGGTTGCTGGGAATTGAACTCAGGACCTCTGGAAGAACAGCCAGTGCTCTCAACCTTTGAGTCATCTCTCCAGTCCTTCTCCCATCTTTTTGAAACAGAATTTCTGTGTAATGCTGGCTGTCCTGGAACTCACTTTGTAGACCAGGCTGGCCTTGAACTCACAAAGATTAGCCTGCCTCTACTTCCCAAGCACTGGGATTAAAGGCATGCACTACCAATGCCACCCAACATTAAGGTTTCTCTCTTTTTAAAATCCAGGTTCCAAACAAGAATCCCAAATTGCATTTGTTGCCATAACTTGGTACAGGCTTTGTTTTTTTCTTCTTTGAATGAGGGTTTCATGTAGCCCAGGTTAGCCCTTTACTCTCTGTGTATAATAGCAGAACCTCTGATCGTCCTGCCTCTACTTCCCTAATGCTAAAATTATAGGTAGTATCACCCCTGGCTTTGGTCTGTCTGTCTGTATCATCCCCTCTCCTCGTTTTTTGTTGTTGTTTGTTTGTTTGAAACAAATTCTCTATATGTAGCTCTGGTTGTCTTAGAACTCAACTATGTAGACCAGGCTGGCCTTAAACTCAAAGAGATGCACCTGCTTTTGCCTGCTGAGTGCACAGACCTAAAGGTGTTTACCACCATGCCTGGCCCATTTTACCTTTTATAATCGTGTCATTTGAAGAATCCAGGCTGGCTGTATAGCAACATGTAAGTAATAAATGAATGTCTGAGGATTTCTTCATAGTTAGGTTTAGATTAAACTTTAAAAATTTTGTCTGGATGCTGTGGGCACTTTTTTTTTTTTAATTGCAACATCCACCCCTATCTGTAGTTTTTGTTGTTGTTTGCTTGCTTGCTTTTGTTTCTGTTTTTTGTTTTTAGTTTTTCTAGACAGGGTTTCTCAGTGTAACCTGCCCTGGCTGTGACTGTCCCAGATCTGCCAGTCTCTGCCTCCTGAGTGCTGTTTTTTTCTGTTCTGGTTTTTGGTTTGTTTGTTTGTTTGTTTCTGAGACAAGGTCTTGCTATGTAACTCAGGCTGAACTGAACCCCCAGTGTAGTCCAGGTTGTCACTGGGCTCATGGCACCCTCGCCTCTTGCCTGGCATGCGTCACCATGGCCAGCTCTTGGTGCAGTTATGAGGAACCCTTCAGGACTTCTAAGCTTGGAGAGCTGAATTCTTCTCCATACCAGCTCCTCAAGACTGAGGAGAGTTTGCTGGAAGGAGCACGGGGAGTCGTAGGATCAACCACACCCTGGAGTTCACTAGTGGGGCAGCTGCTGGCCTCAGGGCTTCCTTCTGGACAACTAGGGCTGAGGTGAACACTTCTCCAGAACTTCAGATGCACAGTAGCCAGCCAGATCCTCCGAGATGGGTCACCCCAGGCCACAGCCAGTCTCTGCTGATGTGGCTGCAAGGGGAAAAGGGGGGTTGGGAAAGGCAGCCATGCTGGTGCGGTTCCCCGGCGGGACATGTGTGTTCTGACGGAGGGAGCCAGGACAACACTGAAACTTTAAATGAGAGAGAGAAGAAAAAAAAAAACAGACCAAAGGAGAAAGACAGAAGACAGAGAGGAAAGGAGTGGCAGAGACTCGGGGATTCAGCCCCACGGAGAGCAGAGAACAGCTGTCAGAGTGCTCAGTCAATTGGCTTCTGTGTCCTTGGGCTTGGGAACTGGATGGTAAAGACAGTTGTGGGTTAGGTTTTTTTTGTTTGTTTGTTTTGTTTGTGTTTTAGGTTTTAGAAACAGTCCTGTTATGTAGCTGCAGCTGTCCTGGAACTCACTATGTATACCAGGCTGGCTTGGAACACACAGAGTTCTACCTGCCTCTGCCCCCAACACTGAGATCAAAGGCCTGGGCTAGTTACCACACCAGGCTGAGGTAGTTGTAGCCATACTGGTGAGTCTAGGGAGGCACCAGGGCTCCCCCCACCCCCCCGCCATTGGGGTCACCTGTTCGTTTTTTTCCTTTATGCCCTATAAGCTCAGCCCTGGGCCAGAGCTTCCTCCCTAACTCAGTGTTCATAGGGTTGTCAACAGATGGGAAGAGTCTCCTTGTGACAAACACATCTGGGGTGAAGAGGAGGGAGACAGAGAGGGCTGAGGAAAAAGAGAACACTAAAAATAGCCTTCCCTCTGGGTGGGGAGGAATCCAGAATCCCTGTGGGTTCCCGGCAGGCAGGGTGACCTCTGCTAAGGATCCCAGGACAGGGTTTTCTTGTGAGAAAAAGGACAAGGGTGTGAGGGAATCTGCCCAGAGGGTAGAGCCAGCCTCTACTATTCTGCTAGGACCAAACTCCTCCTGAAGTTCATGAGGACTGCTACATAGAGGAACTTGGTGGAGTAGGGACTTTTTGGCCAAAAAAAAAAAAAAAAAAAAAAAAAGTGCAGTGTGTGCTTTTCTAAGGCAGGAAGTGAGGGAGACTCAAAAAAAAAAAAAAAAAGCTGAGTCAGGCCCCTCTGGGACTGTAGTGAAGGAGCCCTTTTCTGCCCTCACCCAAAAGAACCCCCACCCATCCCCCACTTCTCACTGAGGAGGTGGAGGGGTGACAAGGGACTGGACAAGACGCCCCGCAGACTCTCTAGCCATTCTCGCTGTTCCTTTTCAGTGGGGCAGGTGAAGATGAATTTCCGCTCCGGAGTGATGACGGTAAGTCCAGCCTTCCAGCGGTTCCCTCGGATGCCCTTGGGCAGATCTTCCCATACTTCATATCCCTGCTCATTGCTTCCCAGAAAAACCTGGCCCAGCTCAAAAGCATCCTGAAAATGGAAGGCATAGAGTCATCAGAGGCCTTGGGGCAGAAGAGCCCTTGCAGCCTGGCCAGTCCCAAGGTCAAGTTTGGTAAAGAGGTGTGTATGTCATTGCCAGATTTGACTTTAATTTGAACTGTTAAAACCTCAATTACATTGCACACAAATCTGCTGAAAATACTAACTATTAGGGAATACACCAGGCACGGGGAACTCAAAGGCATTTTTTGCTTTGGTTTGGTCCCTGAGGATTTCGCCTAGAGTCTCAAGCACGCTAGGCAAGCATTTAGCAGAGGCTAGAGAGCTCTCTCTCTCTCTCTCTCTCTCTCTCTCTCTCTCTCTCTCTCTCTCATTTTGACATTAGGTCTCACTAAATTACCCAAGTTAGCCTTGAAATTATTCTGAAGTTCAGGGAGTCTTTGAATTTGCAATCCAACTGCTCCAGCCTCCCCAGTAGCTAGGGTTACAGGCTGGTGCCCCTGGGCCCAGTTCAAGCACTTTACATGTTAGCAACTAATATACTCATCATGGCCACTTCTGAGCAAGGCATTCACGCTAAGCCAATATTTTGCAGAAAGGAAATGTAGCATCGGAGAGCTAAGTGCATACCTAGCCTAAGGTATGGCTCTGCCACAGCAGGGCTGAAACTAAACAGAACCCAGGGTCCCGCCAAACTGGACTATTCCTGAGCCTATAGCCCTAGCCACTCCACTCCAGACCTCCTGGTTACAAGGGAGCGGTAACACCTCACTTTAAGCACAACTAACAGGAGGATCTGAATGGAGCTGAGTGGGAAGCAGGGGTTCAGGTGTCCTGTCCTGGGTTCCCCTGCCCTAGGATTCTGGGAGATGGCATATTATGAGTCAGCACTAGCCAGCCTGACTGGGAACGTGCTAAGGAGAGATCAGGAATGACTCTTACCAGGGGGTTCTTATAATAGAGCAGCCTCCGTTCCTGCGGATCCAAGGCAAACCATCTTTTCTTGAAGGGTTCTCTATGCTGCAAAAGAAGGAACCTCTTAGGAAATGTGACAAAGTCAGGCACAGGGGTCAGTGCCAGTTCAGAGAGAGGTTATCACACTGGTTCTCCAGCCTGGCTACTGCAGTCAGACATGCACTAGAGCTTTTCCCTGGGGCCAGTTCCTGGGAATGCATACCCTCCCCAGAAAATGGCCCCGTAATGGCTGGACAGAGACAGAAGTCCAGCCAAACTGGTTCTAGGGTCCACAGGTCTGGGCACCTGGTCAGACTCTGGGTTGTATGTTTTGTTTGTTTATTTGCTTGTTTGGTTTGAGACAGGTCTCACTGTGGAGTCCTAGCTAGGCGGGACAGGGATCCCTCAGCGTGCTGGAAGGCAGCATCTGCTCAGATCCCGAAGGCTTCAGTCCAGCCCCTCTCTGCCCCCAACCTCCTCCCTCCTTCCCTCCTTGTTAGTTTTGCTCTGCACCTCCAGGTGCTGCCTAGGAGTGAAAGGGGTACCTCCCTCTTTCTTGGGCTGTGACAAATACATCTCAGAAGAAGGAAGCCAGGGAAGTCAGAAGTGGCTCCTGCTTACAAAGTTGAAAGTGCTGCCCTTGGCTCAGGGAAGGAAAAGACCTGAGGCAAAAGCCAGGGACTGTTCCTGGCTTCTGAGGGAAGGAGTCTATCACCACCACTTGACCAGTTTCCAACTTCTGAGCTTGCTTTCTTTCTTTCTTTCTTTCTTTCTTTCTTTCTTTCTTTCTTTCTTTCTTTCTTTCTTTCTTTCTTTCTCTTTCTTTCTTTCTTTCTCTTTCTTTTTTCTTTCTTTCTCTTTCCCTTTTTCTTTCTTTCTTTCTCTTTCTTTTTTCTTTCTTTCTCTTTCCCTTTTTCTTTCTTTCTTTCTTTCTTTCTTTCTCTTTCCCTCTTTCTTTCTTCCTTCCTTCCTTCTTTCTTTTCTTTCTTTCTTTTTTTTCTTTCTTTTTTTTGGAGACAGGGTTTCTCTGTGTAGCCCTGACTGCCCTGGAATCTTGCTTTGTAGACCAGGCTGGCCTCGAACTCACAGAGATCCACCTGCCTCTGCCTCCTGAGTGCTGAGATAAAAGATGTGTGCCACTACCACTGGGCTCCTGAGGCTTTTTTTCACACTGTCCTCCAACACCTTTCAGGTTTCTCTTATCACCTGTCCTGTAACACATTATATAATTGTGTTTTGGCGTTGAACCCCTGACCTTATACATTTGAGGCAAGCCCTCTGCCTTGAGCTATACTGCCACACCGTACCTCACCTTATTAAATTTCCAGTTTGAGACAGGTGTGGGGGGCTCACTACACTGTGCAGACTGTCTTTGACTTTGTCAGGTTAACTTCAAACGCAGTCCCCTGCCTCAGCCTCCTAACAATCTGGGTCTGTGCAGCCTTCGTTTGGTTTACAGGAAAGACCAGGCTCCTCCCTTGTGAGGCAGCTCCTTGTCCTCCTTATTGTAGTGAGAGGGCACAGGACCTGGTGAGGGCGTGGGCTCAGGGGAGCCAGGCTGAGTGTGCCGAGGAAGGGTTCAAGGTCATGTGTTTTCAGACTAGCCCAGGTCTCTCTCTGACACTGTCCTGGTGGACTCCTAACACAGCATCTGCTGAGGCCCTCTCTCTAGGGAGTTCCTTTTCCTCGTCGCTTTCCTGGGGTTAGAGTCTAATGGCGATCGGAGGAAGGATCTAGTGAAGATGACAGGGTGGGACATGAGAGGAAGAACCCCTCAGAGCCATGCTGGGTCACACACCAGCCAACTCCTAGTCTCTACTCAGTGTGTCAGCACAGAAGCTCACAAACACTGGTGTTCTTCCCTTTCTTCTCCCGCCCACTCGCCGGCCCCACCCCCACCCCCCGATTTTCTCCTTTATCTGTGGTTGGAATAGAACCATATTGAGTAATACAGAAAACACTAGGATGTACCTTTGGACCAGTCTTCTCCATGAAGCCTTGTTTGAGGTAGTTCCTGGTGATGAGAGGCACGAGCTGGAGGGAGAGACAGAGGCTGACCCCTATTTACACCCAGAGCTTAAGGTTTCAAATTAAACTTGGCCCCAAGACACAGAGAAGTTTGGGATGGGGAAGGGTGTATGGCTTATGGGTTATACTTGGAGTATGTGCTGGATATAATACAAATAGCTCAGCAAAGCCAGTCCATGAGCCCCAGTATGGTTTCCCAGCATGGCTCAGTTATGCTCTAAGTACTCCATTCATCTCAGATTATATAGATCAGGCAAGACTGTTAAGAGAGCCACTTGACAACAGGTATGGTGATGCATGCCTTTAACCACAGCACTCAGGAGGCAGAGGCAGGCAGATCTCTGAATTTGAGTCCAGCCTGATCTACAGAGTGAGTTCCAGGACAGCTGAGGCTACAGAGAGAAGCCTTATCTAAATAAATAAATAAATAAATAAATAAATAAATAAATAAATAAATAAATAAATGGAAGAGGAGGGGGAGGGGAAAGAAGAAGAAGCAGAAAAGAAAGAAGAAAACTAAGGCATAGAGATGTGGGAGAAGACTTTGCTGATGTCATTCGGCTGACATGACAGCATGAAAAGGTGGGATTTGCACTCAGGACTGACAGGCAGCAGGCCAGCTTCCCGTGTACCATCACACCATGGTACTAAAAATGTAAAGATGGCAGAGGCCTTTGACCAGATGCCTCACCATACCGGTGCCAGCTGAGACCCGGTCACAGATTCTGACACTGGCCATGAAGAGGAGATAGCAGGGTAGACACAGTGAGGAAACTCTGGCCAAGGTGTTAGGAGGCCACCAGAATCTCAGCACCACTTCTGGCTCAACCAGATGTTCCCTTGGTAAGCTTTCTGTCTCTGGGGGTCCATTCCCTACTGTGATCTCCAACAGCCCTACAGCCTGCATTCCTAGACTCAGAGAAGCTGCCAGGGGTTAGAGTGACTTCCTATGCTTCCTGGTAGTGGGGAGATAGGGACTAGACAGACCTAGAGCATCAAATGGCAGTCTAGATTCTTAAGGACATAGCAGGGCCCTGCAGCTGCAGGGGCAAAGTTGAGGGAATCACCACAGGAAGCAAGAGAGGGAAGCTGAGGCCCCAAATGAAAATCTACACCAGACTACTCCATCTCTCCTCAAATATATTCTATAGGATTTATTCTTAGTTTGGAGAAAATAGGCCCCAACTGTTTCATATTCTCAATTTGAACAGGCACAGGGTTAGTCTAGACCCAAGAGAAACAAGGGAAGCCACCTGGCTGGAGTTTTCCTTCAGTATTCTTTCCTGCACTTCAGACATTGGCTCACTATATTAGCCTGGCAGGGGCAGGGAGCCATGGTGACAGATGAGCACACTGAAGCTCAGAGACCATGTCATCTTCTGGACAGCACAGTAGGCTCTGACTCAGGTCTATGTGCACATCTTCAATTCCCTCCTCCCTCCGTCCACTCCCAACATGGTTTTCCTGTATATCCCAAGCTGGCCAGATTTTGAACTCACTCTTTGGCTCAGGCTGGCCTCAAACTTTCAGCAGTCATCCTGCCTCAGCCTCCAAGGTGCTGGGATTATAGGCCACTAAACATACTTTCTTCCTTCCTCAGGCTGGGAATGGACCCCAAGGTCTAACACAAACGAGGCAAGTGCTCTGCTGCTGAGCCACACCCCCACCCCATGTGCCTTTCAGGTGAAAAGATTGTAACTCCACAAAGACTTCCTAGGTTTCCAGCACTAAATTCTTAAGACTGAGCACCACACCTAGATATAGGAAGGACAAGAGCGAGAGACAGGCAAGTGTGGTAGAAATATGGCTGATGACGGAGGCAAGAGAACCTTGGGGACATTGGTCAAAAGATGGCTTCCTCCACACAGGTAACCAAACAGAGGAAGCCGGGCCAGATCTAATAAGGCTGAGCACCTGCCCTGTGCCCTCCCCTTTGCCCTCCCCTTTGCCCTCCCCTCTCCTGGGTCAGCAGTCAGCACCCTGGACTCTTCACTGAGTCAGCAGTAACCAGCTCTGGGTGCTGACTAAGCATCATGACCTCAGCTTTGAGCCTGACCCCTGTCCTTGCTGGAACTGTGCCTAGGGAACTTTGAAACGGGTACATCACAGTTACTCAGCTCCCTGCAAACCCCAGGACGAGAGGAACATTTAGGTTTTCAATGAGGCTCTAACAGATGAGACTAAGAGATCACAGGTTAAGATGGTCCCATGGCTAGCGTGCTTGCCGTGCAAGTGTAAGGACCTGACTTTGAACAACAGTACCCACATAAAAAAGCTGAGCTTCTGTCATGAGGACCATAATCTCAGCACTAGGGAGACACAGACCAGAGGATCCTTGGGGCTCACTGGACGGCCAGCCCAGCCTAATGGGAAGGCACAGGGCAATGGAGAAAGATTGTCAAGGTAGACAGCATCTGAAGGATGACACATGAGACTGACTTCTGACCTCCACACACATAGACACACATGTGTACATATAAGTACACACACACACACACACACACACACACACACACGCCCACACCTTTCATTGCAGCACTTGGGAGGCAGAGGCTGTCAGATCTAGGTGATTTCCAGCCCAGCCCAATCTGCATAGTGAGTTCTAGGCCAGCCTGGGCTACTCAGTGAGACTATGTCACAAACACCACCACCAAACCCAAATCAAAACAAAACAAACCCACATCCTCAATCACAGAACCTCAGAGCTTAGAGGGGACCCTGAAGGAGACCTGGACCAGCCACCATCTTCCTAATATGGAAATGTGTTCAGAAAGGTACCTGTAAGGCTCACACAGTATGTCAGTAACAGAGCAACTGTGAGGGCCTAGGCCTACTGGCTTAAACTACCATCTTCTGCCCCATGTCATTCCTGTTCCCAGACAAGGCTGCAGGAAGTAGATGTAGAACCCAGATGTCTGGGGACAATCGATAGGAAGTCCTCCGCTTACTGTTACCTTTACCACCACAGGCAGATCCCAACATCTCCCAAGGACCAAGCATCACAGGACACAGCTGTGGAAGGGCAATGGGAGCAATCACCAAACCCAACTCTCAGTTCTAAGTAATTACTATATAGGAAGGGTCCAGATAAAATGGGCTAGAAGCACTGTGCATACAATAGGTAGGCTCATTTGCATATTTCAGTGGGAAATTTCAGAAAGATGTTCAAAGGCTGAGGCCCTTGACCCCACAGAGAGTTGTTTTACTCCAGCCTTCCTAGGCTTAACTGCAGTAAACCTTGTCTAGCCCCTGTGTGTCTTAGGGGTCAAGAGACAAGCAGAGAAAGGGGGAGGGGATGGAACACGCAGAAGTCAAGTCCACATTTAGCTCACCTCAGACTCTGGGAGATCAGGAAAGGCCAATTTCAGGTATTGCAGGCGGGCTGCACGGAGAGCATTGAACCAATCCACTATCTCCTGCCAGGAAAAATGCAAAGCACACACAGTGGTGAGATGGGCGGATGTGGGAGAACCTTGCTGACAGGGCTACAGGGAACGGGGTCACTACTTCACACACACACACACACACAAACACACACACACACACACACACACACACACAGGTTCAGGAAATACACACTTCACACAGTCCCATCAGGGAACATCTGGAAAGGGTGATTATCAGAGCCCAGGGGACTGCCCTGAGCTAGTCACAAGTCACAGACAGGAAGAGCTTCCAGCCACGGAAAAAGACAAGTGTGAGCTGCACAAAAAGGCTTAGTACACTTCTTTAAGTTTAGAAGACACTCCTGGATTCCTATTAGGAGACTGGTGTGGAGTGGGGCTAAGACTGTATTCCTTAGCATTAAGACTCCCAGGGGCTGTGATGCTGTGGGGTGCTGGGACACAGTTCTTCAGGTGGGGGTGGGGGCTGCATGTGGAGACATTCCTCCATCAGAGATGCTCAGGAGGGACCTGGAATGCACAGGCCAGCCACAAGGGGATGTCACACTGAGAGCACATCCTTCATAATGGTGAGCCAACATCGTCTCACCGGAGAACCACATCCCCAAGGGTTTCTCAGCTCCTCTCCAGTCAGCCATCCTGTCTCCTTCCTACCTACCTTCCTTCCTTCCTTCCTTCCTTCCTTCCTTCCTTCCTTCCTTCCTTCCTTCCTTCCTTCTCCCCCACCCCGACCCATGCTTTCCTTTCCTCATGTGTATGTGTGCATGCCTACACCCACACGCATATATGTGCCCCAGAGTGGGCCCACGAAGGACAGAAGACAGCCTTGGAGATCCCCTGTAACTGCAGTCAGAAGCAGCTGTGTGAGCCACCATGTGAGTTTAGGGAACTGAACCCAGGTCCTGTGCAAGAACAGCAAGTGCTCTTAACTGCTGAGACATCTCTCCAGCTTCCCCCTCCACCTCATTTTACAATGTTTAGAGAAGCCTTCTACAACTTCTGTATCTCCAGAGTCCTTTTTACTTTTTTGTTTGTTTTTTAGTATGTATGTATGTATGTATGTATGTATGTATGTATTTATTTATTTATTTATTTTTGTGGTGAGTCCCATGTAGTCCAGGCTAGCCTCCTCAAACATCTAAGTAGCAGAGATTAGCCTTGAACTCTTTTTTTTGTTTGTTTGTTTGCTTTTATCAAGACAGGGTTACTCTGTGAAACTTTGGCTATCTGTGGACCAGGATGGCCTTGAACTAACAAGAGATATGCCTGCCTCTGCCTCCAAAGTGTTGGGACTAAAGCATGAGTCACCACTGCTGATGCTGAAGACACCGAAGACACCACCGCCTGGCTAGCCTTGAACCCTTGATTCTCCTGCTTCTTCCTCCCATGTATGGCGACTGCACATGCACACCACATCACCTCTTCATTTTATTCTTATGTTTGATACAGGAGATTGTCATGGAGGCCACACTTGAACCTTGTTGTCCTCCTGCCTCTCTCTCTCATCCCCACTCCAATCACTACCCACATTCCCACCACTCCACGTGCTTCTCCTTCCTACCCTACCCACCCTTTGACCTATGACAGTCCATTCATTGCATACATTAGTTTAGATGTTGTAATAAATTCCTGTGCAAGTATTTCACAGTGGTGAGACACAATGGAAGCCTTCTAGGTTGCTCCTCCCCACTGGGTTGCTCCTCTCCCAGTTTCTCTGAGACCTGATCCTCAACCTCATACCCCAACAGTCCCCACCCTGCCTTGGATACAGCAGATGGACCAATAAAGAGACGGGACTGGACTTATCAGATCTGCTCTCTCCCAGGAATCTGGGATGGAGAGGCAGAAAGACTTGCTGGGAGATCTGTGGTGCAGGGCACAGAGGTCATGCACTGATTGAGGAAGTCATGTGAGTGCAGACTCAACAGAGAGCAACAAGTTCCTTTCTACGCCCAAAGCCAGACATAGCCAGACAGACACACAGGCCTAGTGGGACTTCTGAGTCTCCTGTCCTGGTGTTTGTTAAGGGCGTTCTTGGCAGGGTATGTTGGCCTATGCCTACAATCTCAGTGGGAGGAAAGTTGAGACAGGAGGATTGCTCCAAGTTCAAGACCAGCTGAGCTACATAGCAAAATACAACTCCTCCCTAAAAAGGAAAGAAAATGAAAATCAAAAGTTCTTGGGTCTTAGGCATTCAGAAAATGGAGCCACCTCAGAAAAAAAAGGAACCCAGCATGTACTTAGGCTATATTTATATTCGCAGCGTAAGGAGAAGAAAAACAGTCTTACAGGCCTGAGCAGACAGAAGCTGCAGCCCAGGGTGCTTCCATCACCTCTCACCACTGTCAAATACTTTCAAGGTGATGTTTCCTGGTCACTCGGTGCTTAAAGGCCCCGTGGGAGCCAGGTGTGGTGGTACACACCTTTATTCAGCACTCGGGTGTGTCCAAGGCCAGCCAAGTCTACACAAGTTCCAGGCTAGCCTAGATTACCAGGTATGAATCCTTCAAAATAACAACAATAACAACGAAATCCTCAGCTGGGCGTGGTGGCGCACGCCTTTAATCCCAACACTCCGGAGGCAGAGGCAGGCAGATTTCTGAGTTCGAGGCCAGCCTGGTCTACAAAGTGAGTGCCAGGACAGCCAGGGCTACACAGAGAAACCCTGTCTCAAAAAAACAAAAACAAAAAACAAAACAAAACAAACAAACAAACACCCAAAAAACAAACAAACAAAAAACCCAACCAAGTCCCCAAGCAAACAAAAACCAATCTACAAAGCAGGTAAAAGCCATGAGAAAGGGCTGGAGAGATGGCTCAGTAGTTAAGAGCACTGACTGCTCTTCCAAAGGTCCTGAGTTCAAATCCCAGCAACCACATGGTGGCTCACAACCATCCGTAACAAGATCTGATGCCCTCTCCTGGTGTGTCTGAAGACAGCTACAGTGTACTTACATATAATAAATAAATAAATCTTAAAAAAAAAAAAAAGCCGTGAGAAAGGTGGGCATTAGGGAGCAGTCCAGAGTCACCTCCCCAGTTTGAGGAACCCTGGGAAAATCTCTTCCTCTAACTCCAGATAGCTGCTGCCCAAGGTTCTCTCACCAGCAGAATCATACTTACACATAAAATAAAAGGAAGAGATCTAATTTTAAAAAAGTGTCTTGGCCGGGTGGTAGTGGCACACTGACCCCAGCACTCCAGTAGCAGAGGCAGAGGCAGCCGGATCTCTGAGTTCGAGGCCAGCCTGGTCTACAAATTGAGTTCCAGGACAGCCAGGGCTATACAGAGAAACCCTGTTTTGATCCCTCCCACAAAAAAAAAAAAAAAAAAAAGTTGTTAAATGGATGCTGGACTGAGGAACTCTCTACTGTGTGACCTGAGTAAGGGACCTGATCTGTCCCTGTCCCTTGAATGTGGGGAGAAAGTATTTTCAGGGTTGTCAAACATTCAGACATGAAGGCTAACAGTCACCAAGAGCACGTCTGGCAAAGTTAAATGACCCCACAGTGTCAGCCAATGCTTCTCCGTGTGTACTTAGCATCTCTGCCTGTCCTGTCACCGACTCTGCTGAGCCAGTTCACTCTCACATTTATCCTTTGCTTGACTGTTCTCCTCCTACAGGCTGATCTCCCCGTCTTGCTATGAATCCTAATTCGGCTGCAAAACCATGATCCTCCTGCCTCAGTCTGCCAAGTGATGGGACTACAAAGTTATAATGTTTCCTAAACATTTTTGTGTGTCCTCATCACTCAAGACTCTGTGAAAGTTTCTAATTGAGCAGGTCTCGGGTGGACTGAGACTAGTTTTGCTTATTTATTTTGGGACTGGACAGATAGATGGCTCAGCAGTTAAGAGCACTGGCTGTTCTTCCAGAGGACCCAGCTTTAACTCCCAGGACCCACACTAATCTATAACTCCCATTCCAGGGGAGTCTGATACCATCTCCTGGCCTTGTGAGCACCATGCACGAATGCGATACACAAACACGATGCAGGCAAAACACCCCTATTCATAAAATCACGTATTTTCTTAAAAGGTATTTGTTTCTACTTAATGTGTTTTACCTGCAGGTATGTCTATGCACCAACTAAGCATCCTGCATACACAGAAACCAGAAGAGGGCACTGGAGGTCCTGGAACTGAAGTCATAAACTATTGTGTCGGTGCCGGGAACTGAACCCAGGTCCTCTGCAAGGGCAGCAGGGGTTGCACTGAGCCATTCCTCCAGGCTCACAAGATCTTAAGTCATAAGGATGCTCTTGGTCCAGTTTGACATGTGGAAGGAAGGATCCTGGCCCTGTCCATTGACCCTTCCTCCTCAATCACAAACTCTACCCTACCCATACCTGCCCTTTCTTGTTTGTTTGTTTTTGTTGTTATTGTTATCGTCGCACTATGTAATCCAGATTGTCCTGGACCTGAATCTATAGACCAGGCTGGCTTCAAACTCAGAGATCCACATGCCTCTGCCTACCTAATACTGGAGCCTGGTGTGTGCCACCATAGCCAGTGGATTTGCTGTATTTGGCTAAGGTCCCGGACCTCTACTAACTTTTCTCTCCCTGATGAGTGTGTACTGCTCAGATACATTCGCAGTACTTGTTAGGTTCATCTATATCCCATTCTGCCTCCCTCAGATCTCTGATTCAGAGTATAAAGTGGAAATAGATAAAGACACGCAGCAGCAGCAGCAGGAGCAGCAGCAGGAGCAGGAGCGGCAGCAGCTGAAGCAGTGTGGCGACAGTGGCAGCAGGTCTCCAGAAGCAGCTGAGTGCATGATAGATAAAGCTTGCAGTGGAGGTGATGAGCTGAGCCCATGGACCAGGCGCCATGCTGGAGGCTGCAGAAGTAACTTGAGTCATCTCACCTTCCCACTGTCATGATAAACAAACAGGTTCCTGGTGTGGCCCTCTTTCCTGTAGGTGATCTGCAGCCCGTGGGGATGTCCTATCTTCTCTGTCTGGAAGGTGGCGTTTAAGTCCTTGATGCTGATGACAGCCTTTGGGGCTTTACCCTAGAAGAGAGAAAGGATCCTCAAGATACCGATGGCAGCAGGTGCCTTCCTGCCAAGGGCTTCAGTACAAGCCAGCCCCTAATACATAACCCTGGGCTGCTCTGATAGCCCCTGAGCTGGAACGGGGCTGTTCACACATTTTAGCCACAGAACCTTTCCTGGAGCAAACCGAGCACTCGTGTGAAATAAATAGCCAGACATCAGCTCCTTGGAGGACACGTGGTGGGAGGACCAACAGATGCCCCTGCACCAGCAGGAGTCATACTGAACTCTTCTCTGGCTCATAAGTTTTAAAACACAAATTTAAGGGCTGGAGAGATGGCTGAGTGGTTAAGAGGTTAAGAGTGCCAATTGCTCTTCCAAAGGTCCTGAGTTCAAATCCCAGCAACCACATGGTGGCTCACAACCATCTGTAACAAAATCTGATGTCCTCTTCTGGAGTGTCTGAAGACAGCTACAGTGTGCTTACATATAATAAATAAATAAATATTTCAAAAAATAAACAAACAAACCCCACAAATTTAAATCCCAAGCCCTGGACCTTGAGCTTGCTAGACAAGTGCTTTACCACTAAGGGACACCTCCAGCTCCCTTTTTCTATTTATCTGTTTGTTTGTTTGTTTACTTACTTATTTATAACCTGTCACTAAGCTATACCCAAGTCCTTCTATTATTCTTGTATACGATTTTTTTTTTGCTAGAAAATGTTTAAAATTTTTACCTATAGTGTAATATTGCTACTGATATCCATTTTGGAAGCTTGTGATATTTATACTGTGTGTATGTCTGTGTACCTGAGTTTATATCTATGTGCACCATGTGTATACAATGCTCTCAGAAGACAGAAGAGGGCGTGAGATGCCCCGGAGTACAGGAGGTTGTGAGCCACCTAATGTGGGTGCTGGAAACCAAACTTGGGTTCTCTGGGAGAGCAACATGTGCTCTTAGCTGTTGAGCCATCTCTCTAAACCCTACTTCATCCCTCTTCATTGCTGAGCAGCAGTTAATTCTCACTTATATTATCATTTCCTTAGTTAATTGTAAGAGGAAATTTAGTTTTGTGGGTTTTCTTTTTTCTTTTTAGAATTGGGCTAAACTAAAGTTCTCTCTTCTCTTGTTTTGTTGCTGTTTTTGTTTTTGTTTTCAGACAGAGCTTCTCTGTGAACCCCTTGCTGTCCTGGAACTTGATCTGTAGACCAGGCTGGCCTCATACTCTCAGAGGTTTGCCTGCCTTGGCCCCCCGAGTGCTGGGATTACAGGCATGTGCCATCATGCGTGACTGCCCAGGTTAGTCTTTAACTCTTGGGCTGCAACTCCTCCTGCCTCAACCTCCAGAGAAATTGTGACTCTGTTTAGCTTAATTCTTTGCACAATCCAAAATTTTTACATAAAAATGAGTTACTTTCATAATTAAAAAAAATTCTATTTGGGGAAAAATATTTAAAAAAGAAAAAGAAAAAGAAAGAAAAGAAAAGACTCATATGGAGAGCAATCCTGTAATCTCAGCACACAGGAAACCCAGGCAGGACAACTGAGTTAGAGTTAATGGCCCACAGGGGCTACACAGCAGGACCCCATCTTGAAAGAAAATTGTGCAAAAGTGAAGACAGGCTGCTGTCACCCCCACTGCCTTTAAAACACAACATACTGGACTGGACTGAGACTGAAAATCAAATAACCTTTATCCAGCCAAGGAGGAGACCCTGTCATGGAGACCAAGTTACAGCCACCAGCCACCAGTGGGGTTTGGGCCCTGCCTGACCACAGGAAAGTTTCTCTTCCTCCCTTGGAAAAAGCAGTCAGGATTTAAAAGCATCTGGCCCCCACTTTCCCCCCTTACACTCTGCCCTCAGTCCAGGACATACCAGCTTGCCCTTCTAGAACTGTCTCCTCCTCTAGGAGAACATCAGGGAAACACACAGACCAAATGCCTCAAGGTCGAGCTACCGAGCTCAGAGCTCGTCCCTCTGCTGCTCCTTCACATTCAACTTTGTTAGCACTTTTCGGTTTTTTGTTTTTTTGTTTTCCCTCTGTTCTCTAACACTGGACCGCCCCAGGGCTCACTGTGGTAGCTGGCCTCCAAAGATACCCTCACCACTTCCTTCTCGCCCAGTCGTCCCCAGGAGGATGTAGAACTGTATCCCTCCCTGTAAGGAAGGCTGGATGCATGATTTGTCTTGACCCTGTAGCATAGAGTTCCTGGCCTGGCCTTTTGAAGGCTTGGCAATGTTGTTCTTTTATTTGTTTGTTTGGTTTGGTTTTGATTTATTTTTAGGTTTATCTTGTTTTATGTGTGGAACTGCTTTGCCTCCATGAAGGTATTGTGTGCTAGGTACATGCCTGATGCGTGGGAGTTCAGAGAAGGGAGTTGAGTCCCTTGGAACTTGAGTTAGGGGTGGTTCTGAGCCACGAGGTGGGTGTGGAGAACCACACCAGAGTCCTTGGCAAGAGCGACAAGTGCTCTTAACTGCTGAGCCATTTCTCCAGCCCTTGTTTAGACAGGGCTTGCTATATTGCCCAGGATGGCCTGAAAGTCACCATGCAGTCAGCCCAGGCTGGCCTGGAACTCACTGTGTCCATCAGGCTGGCCTGGAACTCATAGATACCCATGAGCTTCTATTTTGGGGGCATGGGGATTAAAGGCAGGTGGCACCAAGCAACACCCAGCAACAATCACTTTTGCATTGAAGCAAACAGCGTCTGTGCCTTAAAGAGGCTTGAGCCAGCTGTGCTAGGGATGATAGAGCGATGTCCAGCCTGCATCAAACCCTGGACTCAGTCCCTAGCATCATAAGAAGAAAAAATAGAACAAGTAGACTCCTGACTGACTGACCATGGGGTTCTCCAGGGCAGTGGGCAAGAGAGAGGGAGTTTACTTTTATTTTATTTGTTTAATATTTATTTATTTATTAAGCAAGGTCTCACCATACAGCCCTGGGTGTCCTGGAACTCACTATGTAGACCAGGCTAGCTTCAAACTCACAGAGTGTAGCCTGCTTCTGCCTCCCAAATGCTGGGATTAGTGTCACAAGTCATTTGCCCAGCCTCATTTAAATGAGTAAACCAAATACGTAAATATATCTCAATTAAAATTGTTTTTAGCCAGGTGTGGTGGCCCAGTCCTATAATCTGAGCACTCAGAGGGCTCTCTATGAGTTCAAGGCCATCCTGATTTAAGTAGTAAGTTCCAGACTAGTAAGGGTTACATAGTGAGACTTTGTGGCAAAAAGAAAAAGAAAAAAAAAAAAATTAGAGAACAACGACAATGTGAAATGGACCAAACTAAGCTGACTTTTGAGTGACCAAAGTGTGGCTGCTGGCGGGCTGGGTTGATGGTAGCCAAGGAGAAGTAGGAGAAAAATCATCCTTGCCAGGGCTGCTCCTGAGAGACACAGGCGGCCTGGCCTCTTACCTCCTCCTTGGTGTAGTACTTCAGGAGGCCTTCCCTCGACAGAAGGACAAACCGCCTTCTCAGGAACTGTGCGTTGTCCCGTCCTCGCTTCCACAGGAACCCTTCTCGGTTACCTTAACCACCAAGGGCAAGAAATGAGCCATGAAGTCAAATAAATAAGCTAACCTGAGGCTCAAGGGACTGAGTGTAGAAGAGCCTCTACCCACCGCTGGAATGTAGCCAGTCTGATCTGTCCCTCTCAGGTGCGGGACACAGGTCCTATCTGGGGCACTTTATATGATTTCAGTCTCCCCCCACTGTGCAAAACCCTTCTTCTTCATTTCTCCACGAGGTCCCACTGCTTCCTGAGAAGAAGGCAGGGGTAACGGGGCCTGGGATCCCAGGATTTAGGCTGAGGAAAGGGAGCAGTTATGAGTTCAATGCCAGACTTGGCTACATAGCAAGACCTTGTCACAGAAAAACAAAAAAACAAACAAAGAAAAAAAGTGTTAGGGAAATGGCCCAGCAGTTAAGAGCACTTGCTATTTTGCAAAGGATCCAGGTTCCATTCTCAACACACACATGGTGGCTCACAAACATCCATAGCTCCAATTCCAGAGGATCAGACACTCTCTTCTGACCTCTGAGGGCACCAGTATTACATGTGGTGCACATACATACTTTTGGGCTAAACAATCATGCACATAAAAATAAAGATTTTTTTAAATTTAATAAAAAAAAAACAGGGAAAGACAGAGAAGAGGGGAGGAGAGGGGAGGGGTAAAGAGAGGGGGGAAAAAGAAAGAAAGAAAGAAAAAATTCTTAAGAAGCCCAAGTATTGAGAGACAGGACTAACTCTGAAGGAGGGCCTGGGCTGGGGACTGTGACTCAGCTGGCAGAGTCTCTTATAGCACGCAAGGAGCTTTGGATTTAGCCCCCAGCATTGCATAAGGCCCGTACTGGTGGCTCTCATCCTAACATTCTGGAGGTAGAAGCAGGAGGAGCAGGAATTCAAGGTCATCCTTGGCTATACAGTGAGTTCATGAGTTCAAGGCCACCCCGAGATAGATGAGACCTTGCCTCAAAAGAATGAAGGGAATGTGTGGTAGTACAACCTTTGATCCCAGCACTCAGGAGGCAGAAACAGGTCTTTATGAGTTTAGGGCCAGCCTGGGATACATTAAGAGTTTCAATCAAGTCAGAGATATATAGTGAGGCTGTATGTATGTACGTATGTATGTATGTATGTATGTATGTATGTATATAGCCAACTTTGACATTGACATATGCCAAGTTTAAGAGTATAAGAGTGATCCTTCGGGCTGGAGAGATGGCTCAGAGGTTAAGAGTACTGACTACTCTTCCAGAGGTCCTGAGTTCAATTCCCAGAAACCACATGGTGGCTCACAACCATCTATAATGGGATCTGACGCCCTCTTCTGGTGTGTCTGAAGACCAGTGTACTTATACATTAAATAAATAAATAATTCTTTAAAAAAAAAAAGAGTGATTCTTAAGACATCTATTAGTTGGGGAATAATTTGTACTCCTAGAAATCCTGGAAGCTGAGGTCCTTCAAGACCTTTGTCGATGGGCAGTGGTGGCACACGCCTTTACTCCCAGCACTTGGGAGGTAGAGGCAGACAGATTTCTGAGTTTGAGGCCAGCCTGGTTTACAAAGTGAGTTCCAGAACAGCCAGGGCTATACAGAGAAACCCTGTCTCGAAGAAAACAAAAAACAAACAAACAAACAAACAAAACCCAACCAGAACACAGACCTCAAAACATTAAGATGGTAACTTTTGGGCTGTAGAGATGTCTCAGTGGCTGAGAATATTGGCTTCTCTCTCAGAGGATCCAGGTTCAAATCCCTGCTATATTCACATGGCTCAAAACTGTCACAACTCCAGGGGATCTAATACCCTGTCCTGGCCCTGGCATGCACTGCATACATGTGGTGCATATACATGCATACATACATATATACAAACAAACATACATACATACATACATACATACATACAAAACAGTAACTTTACCTGGATGTGAGACAGCTTTGTCAATAGCCGTAAACTCCTGTCTTTCATACTTAGCTCGAATCCATTGTTCCTTTAAGACCCTAAAAAGAGAATTTTTGGTTAGTTGTGTCTTCAGTGTCTTCCCACAGTGACTTCCCAGACTCTGCAGCAGAGGGTGGGGACAACCCAGGAGCTGCTGTCTCAAGATACCCAGAGGTTCTCCTCCTTAGGATAGTTAACATTAGTGCTGGATGGTTCTCTGTAGTGGAAGTCGGGTGTCCTGTGCTCTATGGAATATTCAGCTAGACCTCTGGTTTCTATCTCCTAAGTAGCCTCTGCTCTCCAGATAACACACCAGGGAAATTCGTCTTCTTGAGAAACACTAGACTGACCCTCAACCCTCTGAATCAATGATGAAGATATCAGCTCCCTGGATACTTAACCTGCCCCCACCACCAGCTTGGGAACTTGAGCAGTAAATGTCCCGGATCTACTGATGAACTCTGGCCCACCACACTGAATAGAGCAAACTGACTCAACTTTCTGTTTCATGTCTTTTGAAATGAGGTCTAGCCTATCCCAGGCTGACCCTGAGGTATCTAGAGTAGCTGAGATTGACTTTGAACTCATGATCTTCCTGCTTCCACCCCATACCCCCCATGCCACCAAGTGCTAGGATTACAGATGTATGCCACCATATCTGGTTTTATATCAGGCAGTAATAAACCTGCCTTCCCTAGAGTCATTCCTATGTAAAGAGCCCAGCACTACATTCAACACAAAGTACAGTGGGTTGTTTGTTTGACAGTGACTTACTATGTTGGCTGGCCATGAACTCACAGAGAACCGCTTGCTTCTGCCTACCAGACAGTTAGAAGGTATGCTTCCCAACACCAGGCTCACGGCAGGTTCTTACTGCTAACCTTGATCAAATGTTATTCTTGACTGCTGTGAAACTGTGCAGCTGAGCGCAAACCTGTCTCCATTGTTTGTTCCTTCTTATCTTTTCCAGGTACGTGGTCCAAAGGTTAGGACTGAATGGCCTGGGCACAGGAGTGACCTAGAACTGTACATCTGACCCAAACAGGTCACCTGGAGCTCTGGGTTGCTCTGAGCTGTATAGGCCAAAAGTTAGAGACCGACTGGAAGCCCTCCCTGGTGCTTGCTGGGCAGGACAGCAAGCACCTGCAAGAGGATTCGCGGCCAGCTGCAGTTATTAGTCAGCCTGAGAGAAAGATGGCTGACAAGAGCCATGAGAGTATAGACCCAGTCACACATGAGTCCCCGGTGTGGCTTCTCCATCCTTCTCCTTTTCCTTGGTCATGTTTGAGCTCCTGGTATTATGATCTTCTTCTTTTTCTTCCCTCTTGTTTCCTCTTTTATAAAAAAAATATACATTTATTTATTTTGTGTGCATATGTATGTGCCTAACTGTTCACTCCACAGTGCACGTGTGGAAGTCAGAGAACACTGTGGGAATCATTTCTCTCCTTCCTTCGTGCAGATTTCAAAAATGGAACTTGGGCTTTTGGGCTTAACGGCAGGTGCCTTTGCCCACCAGGCCATCTTGCAGACCTTTGCTGATATTGTTTTGAAATAGGATCGTGCCATACTGTAGTCCGGACTTGTCTCAACCCCCAACTCCTCTGGCCTCAGCCTCCCTGGCCTCCCTAATGCCAGGATTACAGGTGTGCACCATCACACTTGGTATGGGATTGTCCTTCTTGAGGGTGACTTCATATCTGTCCTTCCTGGTGTCTGATCTTCAGAGCCCACATAATCTTTTGGTACCTGAACTAGGCAAAGCTAGAATTCTGTGACTTACAGTCAAGAGTTCTTTCATTGTTTGAGGTGAAGCTCAGAGGTAGAGGACTGGCCTGATATGCACAGTCCCTGGTTTTGATCCCCAGCACTTCCTAAGGTACAGCCTTTCCCATAAGACAGAGAAGATGGCACCAGGCCCAGCATGAAGATGGGAATATTGGGCTGTAACACCAGCACTGGGGGACAGACTAGAGACTGGGGACTCTTGTTCTGCTCCCCAAGGCAGGGAATGTAGTAATTTTAAAACTGGAGAGAAGAGGCCACCAGCCCTCAGTTAACAGGGATTATAATGCAAAAACATTTCTGGGAGTTACAATAAACAATGCTGGAGGGGTCAGTGTAGAAAGCCCATGCAAGAGATGCTGTTCAGGGCCTTGGGGCAAAGGCTGTGTGGTAGCAATGCGGCAAGGTGGGATAGGTTCTTTCAAATGGAGTCCAACATAACTCTCAGAGGCGTGAGGGACCTGGTATCGCTGTAAAGTAGACACTGAGAAATGCATGCTGGGTGACATGGGAGATGCTTCAGCAAATGATGTCATTTCATTCACATCATGTTGAAAGGCATGTTCCTGTTTAACACTTTTGAAGGAGGACTTGGGCTAAATGCAGAGGGACATCCAAGGGGCTTGGTGTCTTGGCCACCTTCTTATAGCTGGGTAGCAGTAGAATTGTGGGGAGGGGAAACCTGAAACCCTCTGCAGATAAAGATGTGCTTCCTTGCCACTCCACATTGGCATCACTAGGCCTTGGGTCACCTAACTGTAAGACCACAGAACCACCAATTATAGTTATGTATGTTGTGCAAGGCCTGGGAGTGCCACGCTGAGATTCAGTGGTTCAAATATAACTTTGCAGCCATGCCTGCATGGGACTGTGTGTGTCTACCTGGGGTCACGAGTTTGGGGTCACTAGGTTCTATGGTCCTTCCCATCCCTCTCCTTTACAACCCTCTTGCTAGACTGGGTTTTCCTAGTGTCCCTTCACACCCATCAGTTTCTGTCTCCGAATCATAGGGTGACAGTCATCCTTTCAGGGTGACAGTCATCCTTTCAGGGTCGCTGAGGGTGTTTGGCAATAACGCACGCAGCATTTAACACGGAGCTCGCCACACTTGGAAATGCTCCACAAATATGAGCGGCTTCTGTTTTGTCTGAGGTGGAGTCTCAGGTAACCCATGCTGACTTCCACCTAGCTGTGTGGCTGAGGGTGACCCTCTCACTCAGCTCCTGAGCATCAGGAACACAGGCTTTTGCCACCACGCCTGATTTCAGGCAGGATTTCTATGCACCCTCCATGGTAATACCAAATCCATCCTTCCATCCAGATCACAGGAGAACTCACCTCAGACAGGTACCAGGGACAGAAAAGGGCTGGGGACACCCCTCCCCAGGTCACTCACTTACAGGCAGTCGTTGGCCTGAGGGACATAGTAGAAAGCTGGGACTCTTGCTTCAAACTTGGCTTTCACGTTGAGGTTCCCATGGTGAGTCATGAACTGTAAGACAAGAGCAGATTGGCGTAATTGTAGAACTTGAAAATGAACTTGAAATGAAACCATGGCTCACCCAGAAGACTGTGATTGTTGGGTGTGGTGCCCACACACAGGCCTTACTCCTAGCAGAGCCTGATAGATCTTTTGAGAGTTCAAGGCCAGCCTGTTCTACACAGGGAGTTCCAGGACAGCTGGGGCGATGGAGAAAAACCCTGTCAATAAATAAATAAATAAATAAATAAATAAATAAATAAATGCCTGTGGTTTTCACTGGCTCTGAGGCTGGGCCAGGAGAAACTGCTTCTCAGGAGCCATCTCACCAGACATGGATAACCCTAGTTTGGTATAACGTAGGGGTATTGACAACTATGCCTTATATAAGAACAGCCCCTTATAGTTCTCACATCATAGCATATTGGGTTCTCTCACTTATTTTAACACTACTATTCTGTTTTTAAAGAGGACACCGGGGCTCAGAGAGGTTAGGTGGCTTGTTAAGGCACAAAATGAGGATCTGAAGCCAGCTCTGCCGGACCACAAGGCTCATGTTTTTCTCTCTCACTCAATCCACAGACAGCCAAGCCCCCTCTTAGCCCTTAAAGCCTACAGGAGACTGGGGAAGCTAGAAAATGAAAATGGCTGCCAGCCCCGTAGAATTCCCCATGTTACCAGAGACTCAGAGTGGGCATTGTGTCCAGTGATATGTTGATGCGCCAGTGGGTGTGACATAGCTGGGTTAAAGGCAGAGACGCCTGTTTTTTTTGTAATTTGTGTCTCTGGACACAGCGAACCCTATCTTGCTCCCTGGGGACCCTGGAGCTGTGTCATAGACATGTATTGCCTTTGGACTCCTGGTGATCTCACTTGCCCCAAGTGAAGACATTGCAGGGGCTTAGAAGGCAAAAACCTGTGAGTGTATGGGCTAGCTGGCTGAGTACCCACCTTTCCTTCCCCTGGAATAGAAGCCTTGAATGGGTAAGCCACTTTGTCTTTTCAGTGTGCTCTTTCCCACACAGAACAGAGTAGGCTTCCAGTGATGTCTGTGTGGATTGAATGGTAAAAAGCCCAGTCCAGATCCCACCATAAAAGGGAAGTACTCGGTAATGTTACCCGCTTCCCCCGTGGCCCTTAAACCTCTGTGTTCACCAGTGTGACGTTGGCCTGCCTGTTCTCTTAAGGTTTTCTGGCCAAAACGCCTTTACCCCCTAAGCTGAGGATTCCAACATACTAACTTGGCAGGGAAGCAGAGTGGGCTGGGAAAGGGCGAGGGACCTTAGGCTATGAATCTGATGTTTCTCTTCCTCACTTCCCGTCTCCTACGAATGATGACAGTAACTTAATTCACTTTGTGTCTGGGCTTATAGACATGTCCACTACATGGGTGTGGAAACATACTCCAGAGTCAAGAATAAGGCCCTAGCGCCAGGGCTGGAGGGCTCAAGAATGAAGAGCACTTACTGCTCTCGCAGAGGACATGGGTTCGATTCCCAGCACCACCATGGCCGCTCACAACTATTGGTTACTCCAATTCCAGAGGATCTGGTGCCTTCCTCTGACCTCTGAGCTCCTGCGCATGTGTGGCATACATACACTCAGGGATACACACACACACACATACACACACACACACACACACACACACACACACACACACACACACACACACACAAACTCAGGGCCTTTGCTAAGACACTGTGTTTCCTCTCATTAATCATTGCACCTCTCTGGGCTTCATTTTCCTCCTCTGTGGAATAGGAGGAACACCTGCGTCCCTCCTCTTCTCCCTCACGCCCAAGTCCAAGAATCTGCACATGCGTGCCAGTCTACCTCCACCATACTGTCGTCCCAGAAGTCCAGTCTCACGGATTTAACTTTGCTGATGTCTGGGAAGTTGCGGTGGACGCCAGAGCAGTGGAGACAGATGAAAATCCCCAGCTTGTAAGAGGCCCAATCAGGATCTGCAGGGTGGAAGAGCAGGACCTCCGCTGAGCTGGACAAGGCCTGGACTAGGGTGCAGGGACAGGCTGGGCTGGACAGTTAGGATTCTGGGTCGGAGGCAAGCTCTGCCCACGCCGGCAATCCTTTTTCTCTTGGTCCCCAACCTTGGACAACTGAGGTGACAGCGTGAACCGTGCCTAGCCCACCCTTTGGCTCGATGACACCCAGGAGACCTCGGAAGGGGGAACGGAGGAGAGCAGGCAAGTGAGGGACTCGCTTGGAGGCTCAGGGTTCGGGGCCAGCCACATCAGCATCCTCAGTCATCGCGCGCGGCAGTGAGGGTCGCGGGGGCCCAGGAGGCACCAGGGTGAGGACCTCAGGGTCCAAGGGCGCGGTAAGGGCCGGGGATCGGAAATGGTGTCCAGAGCAGGGTCCTGGGTGGTAAGGTGCCGGGTGAGAGAGCGAGAGGGACCCAGGGCATGGACCGCATCTGATGCGGAGCGGGGACCGAGGTCCTGGGCTTCGGGAGCAGGGAGACGGAGAACCGTCGGGGCCGCCCGAAACTCTCCAGTGAGAAGGACTGGGGTTCCAAGCGAGAGCGAGTCTGAGTAGCGCGTTGACGTGCTCCTAGGGAAGGAGCGGGTGGGCCAGGAGCTGGGGCCGTGGCTGGCTGCACCTGTCCCGCACACCGCGCCCTTACCCGCTGCCCCGCAGTCGGCGCAGTGCCCGTTGCCGGTGCCCGCAGCCTGCAGCAGCTCCAGCAGCCGCTTCTTGTTGCGCTCGCGGTCGCCCATGGCCGGCCCAGAGGTCTCAGCGGGGCTCAACCCTGCCACCTCTGTGCTTCCCGCTCCTGGACGCCCATGGTCCGGCGTTTCCCTGTCCGCCGGAGAAGGATTCAGATCCCCAAGGCTCCAGGACAGTTCGGTCGCCGACCCCGCCCACGGGACAGCAGGCCCCGCCTCCAGGTCTTCGGAGACGCCCCTGGATAATATGCCCCGCCCCAAGGCAGCTCAGCCAAGCTCCACCGCCTAAGGGGAGGGACAGAACTACACCAGATCTAATCTAGCCTGGCTAGAGACCATGGTTTATTCAGTCGCTCTGTACCCTATTGCCCACATCTGGAAAAGAGGCATGTGAGACTAGTGTGGCTATTTCCTCATTATGTCTGCACTTGTAAGTTCAGAAAAGTACAAGATTCATAAGGTTGGGGAGAGAGGACCCTTTGCTAGAGTTGCCTGCATGGTGAACAGGGAGATCTAGCTAAACAGCATTCGTGAATAGGCATTCACACTGGTTGGGCTTTTGGCGGTGCCGTTTCTTTTGAGACACCATGCTCTTGTAAGTGACCTTAATAAACTCACGGGTTCTGTAAGCTAGACTTAGATACAATTATTTGGTCTATTGGTGGTGTGCTACATGGGGTGAATACATTTGTTCATGTCTTCATCTCTCCATGTACACAACAGGCATGTGTCTGCGCTCCAGGGCTCCTCAGAAACACTGGGCACGCTCTAATTTGTGTTAAAGTGTTCTGTTAAAGGTCTTACATCTGTGCAAATGCCCCCTTCTCAAAACACCTTCCATGATTCCCAGTCCCCAGATCTGGTCCTGTTATCATTCCTTAAGAGTGCCACCTATCCTCTGGAGCCCTGATTGTATCAGTGGTCCATGTGACATTACAATAACTTAGATAGCTGTGTGAATTCCAATCTCTGTGGCCTCACTAGAGTTCAGTGTCAATATTTTATTCCTGAGTCACCCATAGCTCTGAGAAAAAGCCTCTACCCATTTTTAGAAAATTGATACATTTTCATGACTGGATTCACCAGGAGGTAGAGCAATCCAGATAGAACTGGAGCCTGTAAAATTCCATCACTGTGAGGGAGGCAGGGCTTGGGTGGTCTTGAACCTGCTTCACTACATCTCTTCTCTTTGATACTCAGTGACTCACTGGAGGGGTCCAATTATTCATCTGTAATACACATGGGTTTCTATCCCGAAGGACATGAGGCCTTCCATACCGATATTCAACACACACACACACACACACACACACACACAGAGAGAGAGAGAGAGAGAGAGAGAGAGAGACCTGATAATGGTGGTATTCATCTAGGATTCCACAAATTTAAGATATGAATGTTGGTCCCAGCTGCATCTCTTCCTGTTTGTGACGGAAGTGTGTCCCAACATTTCTCTAAACCTTGGCCTCATCTGGGAGATGGAAGGTCTTGAGGGATGCTGACGCAGCATACAAATCTCTGAGGAGCCAGAGGTATCCTTGCTTCTCTGATGGGAACTCATTTGGAATGCCAGCTTTCGTTTCTCTTCGTTCCCATGGTGGAGGAGGTCAAGCCATCAGGCCTGGAGAAGAGAAAGCACATTCCAAAAACAGCAGCCCTTAGGGGTCTGGACCACGTGTCTGTCGGGTTTGGGGTGGCTAGCCTCGGAGCATCCATGAAGGACCCAGTAAGTGAGCCAGCTGGGGTCAGGAGGCATGAAACTATTTACCAAACAAACCCAGAGATGATTCATTTCCGCTGCACTGAATTTATAAAGAGACAGAAATAAGTGTCCCAGGAGGAGGATGGGAAAGACAACAATGTAAGGTATGCGGGCAGAGGGGACAGGCATAGTGGAAGAGGGCACAAGGCGAGGCCATCCCTCCTTTTCTCATCCTCAAGGTAAAGCTGGTCCATTTGGAGCCTCAGTCCTTCTTAGTCACAGCAGCATCTTCACTCTTAACTCCTTGGAGCCTCAGCCCTTCTTAGTCACAGCAGCATCTTCACTCTTAACTCCTTGGAGCCTCAGTCCTTCTTAGTCACCTGCAGCATCTTCACTCTTAACTCCTTGGAGCCTCAGCCCTTCTTAGTCACCTGCAGCATCTTCACTCTTAACTCCTTGGAGCCTCATAAAGAAACAAAGCAGCCCTCAGTTCTGAGAGGAGCCCTGACTGCAAGGCCCCTTGGATTTCTCTTCCCTTCCTTATTTTTGAAGGTTTTATTTTAAAAGATAGGAAAGGTTTAAGATGGACTTGTAGCCATCCTATGAAAGGAAAAATGATGGTATGCTGGCACTTTGTGACAGGTGTCCTGCTTCCTGTCTCTTTGTTGGGGGCAAGGAGGTAATTAATACAGACTGGGTGCTTGAGTTCCACGATGTATCTCAGTGGGTAGCAGACATCTTGTCATTTCACAGAAGAGATGGACAGCTGAGCCCCAAAGGAGCTGTTACTCAAGGTCTTGTGGTCAAATGGTGTGTGCAACAGGAGCTGACAGACAGACAGGCAGATTTCCTGTTACAGTGTTGTTTAGTCTATTTATTTCATGAAACCCTCTTTCTTCTCATCCTGAGTTTGGTACACTGTGTAATGATTATCACATCGGAGACAGACAGAGAGAGAGAGAGAGAGAGAGGGAGAGAGAGAGAGAGAGAGAGCTATCTGTAAGTCCAGTTCTAGGGGATCTGATGCCCTCTTCTGTCCTCTGAGGGCACTCAAAATCATATTCACATAAACAGACACAGACCTATATACATAGATTTTAAAATAAATAACCTTACTAAAACACTCACCCCAACACACACAGACACACACACACACACACACACACACACACACACACACACACACACTCACACACACACATACATACTCATACCCACTCATACACTCACACACGCACACATACACACACTCACACACACACTCACCCTCACCGCCGCAGATAACCCACACTCATCACCACCCTGCTGCATTCATCCTATAACTGTAAGCCTGTGACCTTTATTTTCCCTACTGATTTTTCAAAACATGCTCATCGCCCAACAGAAACTCTGTCACCCACTCCTGGATTTGGTATGATAGATGCTTTACTCTGCCTGTGTGCTCAGAAATGACAAGCCAAAGGAACCTGGGAGCAATGCTTTCATCATAGCTCCTCAAGATACACAGACAGATTAAGAGTTTGAGGCATGGGGCTGGTGAGATGGCTCAGTGGGTAAGAGCACCCGACTGCTCTTCCGAAGGTCCAGAGTTCAAATCCCAGCAACCACATGGTGGCTCACAACCATCCGTAACGAGATCTGACTCCCTATTCTGGAGTGTCTGAAGACAGCTACAATGTACTTACATATAATAAATAAATAAATCTTAAAAAAAAAAAAAAAAAAAAAAGAGTTTGAGGCATGCCTGCCTTACACGGTGAGTGCCAAACCAAGCTGAGCAAAGACTTATCTCAAAGTAAAACGTAAGAGGAACTGGAGAGAAGGCTCAGTGGTTTAGAGCTGCTCTTGCTGAAAAAACCAGTCAGGGTTCCCAGCATCCATGTGAGGCTGCTCACAGCAGCCCAGACATGTTTTATATATATGTGTGTATATATAAATATACATTTATGTACATGTTTATGTATATATGTAATACATATACGACCAAATCATCTTTAAAGCTTTATATTATTTCTATGTAAAAATAAATAATTTTAGCCGGGCGGTGGTGGCGCACACCTTTAATCCCAGCACTTGGGAGGCAGAGGCAGGCAGATCTCTGAGTTTGAGGCCAGCCTGGTCTACAAAGTGAGTTCCAGGACAGCCAGGGCTATATAGAGAAACCCTGTCTCAAAAAAACAAAACAAAAACAAAAACAAAAACAAAATTAATCATTTTAAAATATTTATTTTAAAATTACGTGTATGTGTTTGTGGTAGTTGTGTGTATTTGAGCACAGATGCCTGCAGTGCCAAAGGCATCGTATCTCTTGGGGGTGGAGTTAACGGTAGTTGAGAGCCAGCGTGTAGGTGCTGGGAACCTGATGTGCGTTCTGCCAGAACTGAAAGCACTCACAACTGCTGGGATCTCTCCAGCCCCTAAAGAAATCTTTTCTTCTTCAAGAATTAACAAGCTTGCTTCCCAGCACCTACAGCCAGTCCCCTGTCCTACACAATTGTCACTTCTATGGCCATGTGCAGTTGGCTGGATGGGAGCGTCAAGGCTTAGAGGGCCCAACACCCAGGCGCCATTAGCACAGATCTCATTTCACTAGTTTTGGAAGAACAGTCAAATCTCAGCGAACCCAAATATATTTCAGAATTTAGGCTGTGGGCTCTCGGGATGAGAACTGTGGAGCTGCCCAAAGCCTATCTGGGTGACGCAGCAGGTTCCTGGTGAGGTTAGAGAGGTCACGGCCGAGTCCAATGGCCTTAAATCACAGCTGCCCTGTCCTAAGCAGCCACATGGCCAAGAGGTGATTCCTATCCTCCCCAGATCTGGAAAATGAAAGAAGGCTGATCATTTCTTGTATTTTCCTGGCCTCTCTAAATCTTCCCCAGAAAACTCTGTCTCCACTCCCCTCCCACTCCAAAGCTCCACTTTGCTAAAATGCTGACTAGACAACCTCAGGGGAGTCCTTGAATTCTCTGACATTGGGGTCTGGCCATCAGCATCCAAGCCAAACCACAGTGTCACCTCACCACAGTCTGCAAAACGTCAGGCTATCAACCAACCATTCTTAGTGCTTACTGGTTTCCGAACACTGGGTGTAGAAATAGTCACTTGCCCTCTGCTTGTGGTGCTGACAGACACAGGACAAAAATAAATCTTAAAAAAAAAAAAAAAAGGGGCTGGTGAGATGGCTCAGTGGGTAAGAGCACCCGACTGCTCTTCCAAAGGTCCAGAGTTCAAATCCCAGCAACCACATGGTGGCTCACAACCATCTGTAACGAGATCTGACGCCCTCTTCTGGTGTGTCTGAAGACAGCTACAGTGTACTTACATGTAATAAATAAATCTTTAAAAAAAAAAAAAAAAAGAAGAAGCCAGGCATGGTGGTGAACACCTGTAATCCTAGCATTTAGGAGGCAGAGGCAGGTGGATCTCTGTAAATTCATGGTCAGCCTTGTCTACAGAGAAAGTCCTAGAACACCCAGGACTACACAGAGAAACCCTGTGTAAAACAAAACACCCCCCCCCCAAAAAAAGGGAAAACCGAGAGAGAGAGAGAGAGAGAGAGAGAGAGAGAGAGAGAGAGAAAACAAAGAAAAAAAGGGTAAAATGGAAAGCTGGCTTTATAATTTAGCAGATGGGCTTTGCCTAGCACACATGAGCCCTAAGTTAAATACCAGTACTGACCAAAAAGAAGAAGAAGAAGAAGAAGAAGAAGAAGAAGAAGAAGAAGAAGAAGAAGAAGAGGAGGAGGAGGAGGAGGAGGAGGAGGAGGAGGAGGAGGAGGAGGAGGAGGAGGAGGAGGAAGAAGAGGAGGAGGAGGAAGAGGAGGAGGAGGAGGAGGAGGGAAAGAAGAAAGGAGATTAGAAGTTATTCCCAAGGGAAGAATTCTGAGCCAGAGGCTGTCTTGCCCCAGGCCATTGCTGAGGGCTGAGACCAGAATTTGAGGGTGGGTTGAGGCAGCCTCTCTAGGGTGCTCAGTCCAGACAACAGCTGCTGGGGTAATGAAGAAGCCAGGACCCTGGGACAGAATGTCCTCTGTAAACAAAACTCCCAGGGCTCCTCAGGACACAAACACTCAAGTCTCTTTTGCAGATTGGTGCTGTCCAGCTGAGACGAGCCACAGAAGGCCTGGAAGAAAGCCTTCTGCTGTGTTCCCAGGAACAGGCTTGAGAGCCCCAGGGAACAGAGCATGACCTTTTTTTTTTTTTTTTTTTTTTTTTTTTTTTTTTTTAGATTTATTTATTTATTTATTATATGTAAGTACACTATAGCTGTCCTCAGACACTCCAGAAGAGGGAGTCAGATCTCGTTATGGATGGTTGTGAGCCACCATGTGGTTGCTGGGATTTGAACTCCTGACCTTCGGAAGAGCAGTCGGGTGCTCTTACCCACTGAGCCATCTCACCAGCCCATGACCTTTTTGAAAATGTAAAAAAATTATATTTATTAGTTTTAGAATTTTCAAGAAAACGATAATTATAGGGGATTTGGAAAAAAAAAAAAAAAAACACACAGTGAAAGAAAACGCAGTTCCCACTGATGACCCGTAGATTGCAGTGTGGGGCTAGGCTGACTTGCACAAGTTCATCTTATCTTTGTCACAATGCCCGAATGAATACAGACTAGTTTTAGGCCTGCTTGGTGAACAAGGCAGCTCTAGCCCAGAGACAGTAAGTTATTTACCCGACGTCACAGTGCTGAAGTGAAGCATTCTGGGTGGGTGCAGAGCAGAGGCTGGGGTTTGGATCCAGTTTGTCATGGCAGGTTTTCATCAGTGCATTAGGGGGAGTCTGAGAACATAACCTCCAAAAAAGGCAACTGAGCCTCACACAGTACTTAATAACCACACACAACGGAAGAGGGCATCAGATCCCATTACAAGTGGCTGTGAGCCACCACGTGGTTGCTGGGAATTGAACTCAGGACCTCTGGAAGAGCTTTACCTCTGAGCTATCCATCTCTCTAGCCCCCTTTAAATTTTTATATGTATCATTTTTGCTTGTTTGTTTGTTTTGTTTTGAGACAGGGTCTCTCTGTGTAGCCCTGGCTGTCCTGGAACTCACTTTGTAGATCAGGCTGGCCTGGAACTCAGAAATCTGCCTGCCTCTGCCTCCCAAGTGCTAGGATGAAAGGCCTGTGTCACCAGTGCTCGGCATGTATCATATTTTTAAGATTCATTTTATTTTGTGGGCTGTAGAGATAGCTTAATAGTTATGAGAGCCTACTGCTCTTACCAGCACCCACAAGGCTCTCTCATAATGGTGCATTTCAGTGAGCAGGCTGTTAGCTTTAGTGAAATCCAGTATGGTTTGTCTCCAAGCTGTATATTTTTTATGCCTTAGGAAATGTTCATGCTGGGCAGCGGTGGCGCATGCCTTTCATCCCAGCACTCAGGAAGCAGAGGCAGGTGGATCTCTGAGTTCAAGGCCTCCTTGGACCACAGACCAAGTTCCAGGACAGCCAGTGATCAATATACAGAGAAACCCAGTCTCAAAAAACAAAAGGAAACAAAATGTTAACATAACTCAGTTATGAACTTTTTTGTTTACGCTTTTTTAAAAGTTACATTTATCTATTGATGTATTCACACGTGTGCTGCCGTGCATGTGTAAAGGTCAGAGAATAATAACTTGGGTCAAGTCTGCCACATGGGTTCTAAGGGCTAACATAGGCTGTCAGAATTAGCAGCAAGTGCTTTTATCTGCTGAGCCATCTTGCCAGCCCTGTTTGGTTTTTCTCTTTTTAGACCTGGGGCCAGGTCCTCTGACATCTTCATTCTTTTGATTGTGCAGTGTTGGGACTTGAATCCAGAGCCTCATATATGTTAGGCCAGAGCTACACCCACCCTAGCCAGAGTCTTACCATTAATTAGGTCAGGATGCCTTTGGCCTCCATCCGCCTACCTCAGCCTCCAGAGCATTATGGTTATAGATGTGCACCACCGTATCTAACTATGGAGGACTGACTAAAAAAAATATCTTGGGCTAGTGAGATGGCTCAGTGGTTAAGAGCACCGACTGCTCTTCTGAAGGTCCTGAGTTCAAATCCCAGCAACCACATGGTGGCTCACAACCATTCATAACAAGATCTGACGCCCTCTTCCGGAGTGTCTGAAGACAGCTACAGTGTACTCACATGTAATAAAATAAAATAAAATAAATCTTTAAAAAAATATCTCTACAAACAAAATTAATTTGTTTCAAGGACATTTATCTGGAAAAAGAAACAGGGAAAGGAGAAGCAGCTGATTTCAGGAGGAAGATGACCACTTTCATTCTGAGCACCCTGGTTCTGGTTTGCAGTGACCCACGATGACTAGCCTGTCACTTTCCTTGCCACCTCCAGTCTCTGGTCAAAGTGCAGTTCTGAATGGAGGCTCTGAGGAGGACGTTTCCTGTCAAAGCTATTAATCATCAACTCTGAAGAACAGACGACGCTCTGATGGGAAAACCAGCACCCACAGAGCGTATGTTGTACATATGTTCACTTTACTCGGTGTCCCAAGTCCTGTGAGGCAGCTACTGCCGCCTCCAACTTACAAATGAGGAACCTGAGGCTCAGGGGAAACTCCCTGCTTTGGCAGCTAGCAAGAACTCAGTTGTGTTTTCCTGAACTGTACCATATCTCAAAGGCACCCCGAGGGCTCCGAAGGGTTTGTTTCAGGCATGAGTGCCACAGAGCTGCTGAAATGAACCATGGGAAATTTATTCCCTCACACTTCAGGAGTGCAGACACCTGCGACCAGAGTGTCAGGGGGGTTGGTTCCTTCTGAGGACTCTGCAGGAAATGGATTTCATGCTTCTCTCTGACCTTCAGGTCATACATACAGATGTGTCACTCTGCTGTCACTAGGCATTCACACAGACATCTCCTGAGGACAGTGGTCACGTTAGAATGAAGTTTGTTGTTGTTGTTGTTTTTGGTTTTTTGTTTTTTCATTTGGGAAGACAGAGTTTCTGTGTGTAGCCCTGGCTGTCCTGAAATTAGCTCTATAAACGAGGTTGGCCTCAGACTCATAGAGATCCACCTGTTTCTGCCTCTCAAGTGTTGGGATTAAAGGCAAGTGCCACCACTGCCTGGGGGCATTTTATTTTTTACATAGGCTGGTGAGATGGCTTACTGAGGAAAGGGTCTTGCCACCAAGCCAGATGACCTGAGTTTGATTCCTGGAACTCACGTGGTAGCAGGTAAGACCCATATCCGGTCAATTGTCCTCAGACCATCATGCATGTGCGTGTACAGCTGCACAACCTCGTCACAAATACATAAATGGATTTGAAATTGTAAAACTTCAAGGTAAATGCTGGAGAGGTGGCTCAGTTCAAAGGTAGCACTGCTCTTGCAGCGGACCGGAGTTTATTCCCAGCATCCACATCAGTGACTCCTGGACAGCTCTAACGTCAAGGGGTCCTATGGCCTCCTCAGACGCCTGCACTTTCGGTCACCCCTCACCCTACCCAACACGCATACACATTCATAATTTTAAAAGAATTTAAAAAATAAATATTTTTTAAAAGAGTTATTTATTTTATGTATATGAGTACACCATCTCTGTCTTCAGACACACCAGAAGAGGGCATCAGATCCCATTACAGATGGTTGTGAGCCACCATGTGGTTGCTGAGACTTGAATTCAGGACCTCTGGAAGAGCAGTCAGTGCTTCCAACCTCCAAGCCATCTCTCCAGCCCCCAAATCTTTTTTCTTTCTTTCTTTTTAAAGCTTCCAATTCAGAAAGAAATGACTGCCTTTTCACTCCAGAACTTACTATTTTCTGAGAGGTAACGGTTCAATTACATCCTTCAAAACAGATATATTGAATCGGAACTCCCAGTACCTCAGTAGGCAGCCTTATTTGAAAAGAAGGTCACTGGCAATGTCATTAGTTGAAATGACACGGAGGCTGAGGAATGGGTAGCTCTTGCCTAACACACATGAGGCTCTGGATTCAAGTCCCAGCACTACACAGTCAAAAGAATAAGACTGACAAGTGACCTGGGACATAGCTCCACTGTCTTAGGTGGCTGAGAGGAGAGGAGACCTTGAGCCCAGAAGTTCAAGGGTATCCTGGGCAACATCATAAGAGCCTATCTCAAAAACACTTCCTTCTCCCAAAATGAGATTACACAGGACTGGATCTGTGGCCACTCCAACATGGCTGCTGTTCTCATGAGATGTCCGTGTGAATGCCTAGTGACAGCAGAGTGACACATATGTGGAGGAGGTAGTCATCTGAAGGTCAGAGAGAAGCATGCATTTCCTGCAGTCCTCAGAAGGAACCAACCCTCCTGACACTCTGGTCACAGGTGTCTGCACTCCTGAAGTGTGAGGGAATAAATTTCCCATGGTCCATTTCAGCATCTCTGTGGTACTCAATGAAAGAATTCTGTATAAAATTTTGTGTTTTAAAAAATTTTGAGCAGGGTGTGGTGGCGCACGCCTTTAATCCCAACACTTGGGAGGCAGAGGCAGGTGAATTTCTGAGTTCGAGGCCAGCCTGGTCTACAGAGTGAGTTCCAGGACAGCCAGGGCTACACACAGAGAAACCCTGTCTCAAAAAACCTAAAAAGAAAAAAAAATTTGGAAGATTTTAAAATTGTCTTTATTTTTGTTAGATCCTTACATTCTGGAGACATCATTAAGATTCATAGAATTTCCATGAGTTTCCCTAACTAACCCTTTTTTTTTTTTTTTAAGACTAGGTCTTACTATGACAGCCCAGGCTGACCTGGAATTCATGCTTGAGTACAGGAATGTGTTACCACACCAGGCACTCTTTCTCTCTCTCTCTCTCTCTCTCTCTCAAATATTTATTTATTTATTTATTATATGTAAGTACACTGTCGCTGTCTTCAGAGACACACCAGAAGAGGGCATCAGATGCCATTACAGATGGTTGTGAGCCACCATGTGGTTGCTGGGATTTGAACTCAGAACCTCCAGAAGAGCAGTCAGTGCTCTTAACCGCTGAGCCATCTCTCCAGCCCCCAGGCTCTCTTAAGAATAACTTTTATTTTAGACTTATTAATTTGTGTATATGAGTGTTTTGCCTACATGTATGTCTGTGTGCCAAGTCTGTGCCTGGTGCCTGTGGAGGTCAGAAGAGGTTATTGGACATCCCCGGAACCAGAATTATAGATGGTTGTCAGCCACCATGTGGATGTTGTGAACCAAAGCCGGATCCTCCACAAGAGCAACAAGTACTCTGAACGGCTGAGCCTGTGAATAGCTTTTGTTGTTGATGCCTTTTGAGACAGAGTCATTTTTGTAGTCTAGGGTGGCCTCAAACTCATTACATAGCCTAGACTGGACTCAAACTCACAATTCTCCTCATGCTCCTAAGTGTGGGCATTATAGGTTAGCTACGACGTCTAATATAACCACAAACCCATTACTAGACCCTTTTCCACTCTTCTTCCTTAGCCCAGGTTTCATTCCCCACAGTTCACTCTGCCTTGGCAAGAAAATCTGTTGTCATTCCTCCTACGCCCCGCCCAAGTTACCTGGCAACAGCCAGGTAGGCCTGGCTTTGCTCTAAAAGGAACTGCTTGCCCTCTCTGACTCTTTTCTCTCTGACCCCTTTTCCCCTCTCTCCTCTTCTCCCTCCCCGTCCTCTTCAACGTGTACTGGGCCACCAGTTCGTTCGTGTTCTCTCTCTCTCTCTCTCTCTCTCTCTCTCTCTCCCCCCTTTCCCTGCCTCTACTCCCTTCTTAACTCCCCCCCCCCCCAATAAACTCTATGCCATACTGGAGCTGGGTACCTCGGAGAGGAGGGGATGCCTCAGGATGGGCACCTCACCACACCATACCGCGCTCCATAAAACACAACAATTGTTTTATAAAACATATCACAATAACTTTCCGATTCCTCTTTCTTGTCCTCAGGTTCTTCTACAGTCCAGCCTCACATTGGCTGCAAATGACCAATTTTCTTTTTTTCTAGAAAGCCCCTCTAATCTGACTTTGCAACTAAAAAACAAGCAACCTGCCCGACTTTTTCAACTGTTCCACTTCGCATTCCAAGGATCAAATGTGGCTCCAGACTCACCTCCCCCCATCCTTTTCAAACAGTCAAAAGTGCCCAGCGTCAAAGCGACCTCATACATTGGCCTTATCCCGTGCATCTCTCCCAGATACTCCTCCTCTCAACTCCGGACAGGGTTACATGTGTGCATATAGGCTCCCCACTGTCTGCTGTGTGTCTGGGAACCCAGAGGAGACTCGCCCCAAAACAGGATTAAACCTAGTCTACTCCTATGCATCTCGGCGATCCCGAACGGCCACACTTTCTCCAGAGACCATCAGCCATCAATTACTAGGAACTCCGTTGGCATTTCCCTGAGACTGTCGCTTTCGCCGGAACCCTTCTGCCCAGCCCCGGCCGAGCACTTTTTGTTGGAGCACACGAAACCGGAAGTTGAGGAGGAACACAGGCGTGGGAAAGAGCCTGGCGATGGCTTGGAGGACAAACCTTGCTTGCCTCATCAAGGCCGGAGGTAGGGTTCCTGAGCACGAGGTGGATTGCTTTCCAGTCACTAGCCTGTAACCGGGAGTGGTTCTCTTCTGCCCTGTGTCCGGTTGTCCAGCGTGGAGCTGTAGCGGAGCTGAGGGGCGTTCATGTCCCCCAGCCCCGGAGCCCGTCCGCTTTAATGGCCCGGGGTCCACGCGCGTGCGCCCCTTCCCGGGCCGGAGTAGCTCGCTTAGCCTCTGGCTGTGTCGTCTTCCTGTGGCCGCGCTGGGAGGATGACTTTACACTGTCTTATAAAGTTATCCATTGCACAATGTAGACTGCTTGCAAAAATACAGCCTTGTTAGCAATATTGAGAACCATGCAGAACAAAATAAACCGTCCCCACCACTTAGTTAATATCACCAGCCCCCGCTTGCCCCAGTCAGAGCTCCATGTTGCCCAAGCTGGCCTGCAACTCACTATGTAGCTAAATCCTGATCTTCCTGCTTCCATCTCCTAAATGCTAGGATTGCAAGTGAGGAACACCACTCCTGACCAGCTAAAACATTTATTATAAACGTATAAAGTTTAATTTCCTTTAGTTCCATCAGATGATAAACTAGTAAAAAATGGAACTGGAGATCAATCATAAGAGGCGATACAAAAAATCCTCATAATATTATAAATGCCATAAGTAGCAGACATTTGAAATAATTTTAATTAAAATTAAGTGGTTCTAGGTATAGAAACCAAGGCCTTGCCAGAAACTAGGTCCTATCTAACTGGCCCTTAACTTTTTTGATTGTTTTTACTTTAGCAAACAGTCTCATTGCCTGGAACACTGTACTAGACCAGTCTGGCCATGAACTCTCAGAGGTCTGCCTGGTTTTGCCTCCCAAATGCTGGTTTTGTTTGTTTGTTTGGTTTTTTTGAATCAGGGTTTCTCTGAGTAGCCCTGGCTGTCCTGGAACTCACTTTGTAGACCAGACTGGCCTTGAACTAAGAAATCGACCTGTCTTTGCCTCCCAAGTGCTGGGATTAAAGGCACGTGCCACCACTGCCTGGCTCAAATGCTGGTATTAAAGGTGGACTCTACTTATCCCGAGAAGACTACAATTTCTTTATTTTAATTAATTAAATTTTTGGAGATGAGGTCTCAGGTAGTCCAGACTGTCATAAAACTCTTGGAATCTGAATCTTGTATGGACTGCCCCTCAGGTGCTGAGGTTGTACATACGGAGTTACAGTGCCAGGCAACTACAGCTTCTTCCTTGAGACAGCGCCTCTGTGTAGTACTGGCTATCCTGGTGCAGCTGAATTACTATGAAGTCAAGGCCATCCTGGTCTTCATACTGAATTTGAGTATGAAGACTATCCAGTGACATCCTGTCTCAAAAAAGAAAACAACAACAAAAACCCCACAAACAAACCCAACCCTACCAATGATCAAAACCAACCAACCAACCAACCAAAAACCAAACAAACCCTCAAAGATAGATAACTGTAATTATTGTAAAACTACTCTTTATGTTTTGTTTGTTTTTCAATACAGAGTTTCACTGTGCAGTCCTGGTTGTCCCGAACTTCCTCTGTAGACCAGGCTGCCCTTGAACTCAGAGATCCTCCTGCTTCTGCCTCCCCAGTGCTGGGATTAAAGGTGTGCACAACTACAACCAGCTCTACACTCCTCTTAAAGACAATTCTCTGTGATAATATGGTCTGTGTGCAAGTCTGTATAACTGCACAAGCTTGGGTATTAACTGTCAAGGAGAACATTATAAGTCAAGTTTCCCTTTTAGGGAGGAGATGGTTTCCAGTCCCAGAGTACTCATCCCTGCCTCCAGTCCTAAATAACACCTGCTCTGTGAGGAAATCCACTGCACCTGAGAAACGTGTTGCCAGTGTTGCTGCTTGTGATACAGATGGAAAGGAGCCCGGGAATCCATTGGACAGGCTCTTCTCCCTGGAGCAGCAGGCTTCTATCTTACAAGTGCTGAATACAGCTTCTGATAAAGAACTGGAAGCTTTCAGGTTGCTTCGAGGAAGGAAGTCCGTCAATATTGTAGAACACAGAAAGAAGTTTGGGCCGTTTCAGAGGTTGGAGAATTTGATAGACGTGCCCTTGATCCAATATAAAACTGCTGTTGAAGTTTGTAACTCCATTCTCTGTCCGGAGAACAGACGGAGGAAAAAGTCACAGGAGAAGTGGCTGCTGAGAAAGTTCATCAAGCCAGGTGTAGAGCAAGAGAGACTTAAGGTACAGTCTCCCCTGACCACCACCCTTTGGGAACTTACTCTGGAAAGCAAAGCACCGTTCCCAGTGGTGGGTGAGAGACGAGGTTTTTGTTTTATTTCTAAGTGTGTGTGTGTGTGCGCGCTCGCGCACGTGCTCTCTTTTCTGTCTCTCTCTCTCTCCTAATCAAGAAAACTTTCAAGAGTCAGTTCTTTCTTTGTGCTGTGTGGGTTTTTGGTGGGCTTGGTTGCAAGTGCTCTAACCCTCTGATTCATCTCACCGACCCAAAATAAGATCCTTTAGAAGTCTAGATATACTCATATTACTGGGTGATTGTTGCACAAAATAAAAGGTACTGATAATTGCCAGGTGACCAGAGGGAATCCTTGTAAGGAAGGACTTGGGGAAAGTTTGCTCAACTTGGAAGAGAGGGATTAGGCTAGCGGGAAGAAGAGTTTCTGTATAGGAAACGGGAATGACTAAGTATCTCTACACAAGGCTTCGTTTTTATTATAATCACTTTAGTCCTTATTGTCACCGTGCCTTTGGCTTCCGAGTGCTGGCATCGATGGACTGGGCCACCACCACTTGGTTCCTGCTGAGCTTTCTAACTGGCCCCTATTTTTATTTTTTATTTTTTGAGGCAGGGTCTTATTCTGTTGTCCAGGCTGGCTCAACTTGGCTTAACTCTTAACCTGGATGGTCTCAGTCTTGTTTGCTGGCTCCCTATGCATACACTCACCCAGACACCTGTACAGCACATGCACATATACCACACACACATCCACACATCAAAAACAGTTCTAAGAATTAAAAACACCACACATCAAAAACAGTTCTAAGAATTAAAAACAATCAGTTGACCATGAATGGCTGTGTGCAAACGGTTTAGTAGTAGTGTTCATGCACAGTGAATCAGAAGGTCCTTGTTTCAGATGGTCCTCTACCCTTTTCATTATGTTCCTTTTACTTCTCTGTATGTCTCTGATATGAGTGTGGGACGTCAGAGGATAATCTGAATTTGTTTTTTCCTTCCACCACTTGGATCCCAGGGAATAAACTTCGGTCTTTGACTTGGTAGAAAGCAGCTTTTCCCACTAACCCATCTTCACGCCCTCTTTGTTTGGGTGTATGTTCGAATGTGTGCTGCTCACGTGTGTGCCAAGGCAGACTTGAGGCGGTATTCTTCCTCTTTTGGTATCTTGTGAGGTTGTTGTTGTTGTTATTTTTCAAAACAGGATTTCTGTGTAAACTTTGGCTGTCTTGAAACTCACTCTGTAAACCAACCAGGCTGGCCTCAAACTCACAGAGATTCACCCGCCTTTGTCTCCCAAGTGCTGGGATTAAAAGGCGGTGCCACCATTGCCAATCAATTTTCTTTTAATTTTTTTTTTCTTTCTTTTTTTTTTTTTTTTTTCGAGACAGGGTTTCTCTGTGTAGCCCCGGCTGTCTTGGAACTCACTTTGTAGACCAGGCTGGCCTTGAACTCAGAAATCCGCCTGCCTCTGCTTCCCAAGTGCTGGGATTAAAGGCATGCGCCACCACGCCCGCCCGGCTAATTTTCTTTTAATTTAATTGCATCTTTATTTGTGTGTCCCTTTCACTGTAGAAGTCAGTGGACAACTTGGGTGGCGTCAACTGACTCCTTTCGCCATGTGGATTATAAAATAAATAATTAAGAAAAAAAAGAGTGACCCTTAAGACATCTATTCGTTTTTTTAGGTGTTCTATTGATCACCTAAAGTTGTTAAGCATTTTGAGTTTGTAGGTTTATAGCTGTGAGATTTCTACACTTGTCATCAAATCAGTTCTTCTTCTTTAGGCAGTTAAGAGTATCGTATCTATTGTTTTTGGTACTCGAAGAATTGCATGGGCTCACCTTGACCGGAGACCGACTGTGCTGGACTGGCAGCAGACTGAGTGCTGGAAATTAACTAACAAAACATACCCAACGTCCTTTTATCTGGAAGAGGTGAGGCAGTGGTTGGTCCCTGCTTCTTGTTTTCTGCCTTGTGCATTCCTACAAGGTTCCTTGTACATACAGTTCAGTCTGGTAGTTCCAAAAGGGATGTAAAAAAAAAAATGAAGCTGGGTCTTTGGGGCACCTTTTACTATTATAGCTTTATTATATTTGCTTAAAAAATATAGAAACCTTATCTTTTACTTTACTTATTTATTTAATGTAAGTACACTGTCCCTGTCTTCAGACACTCCAGAAGAGGGCATCAGATCCCTTTTCAGACGGTTGTGAGCCACTGTGTGGTTGCTGGGGATTGAACTCAGGACCTCTGAAAGAGGTCTAGAGGTTAGTGCTCTTAACAGCTGAGCCATCTCTCTAGCCCTGTATTAAGTCTTCAAGATGTGAAATGGGCAGGGGTTGCTATTTCGGTGAGCGCATGGCTATAAGAGGCTTTGACCAGACCCTTGCAACCTGCAGAGTCCAGGCTAAGGCCAACCCTCTGTTCTATACTGGAATATTTCAAATTATTAAAATTTTGAGTTGCTGAGTCTCGAAGTCAGTTCAAGGAGCTTTTTAGTTACCTCAGAGTTATTAGAAATGGGAAAAACATGAAGCATAATCATTCTGATTTCTGATTTTTTTTTTTTAAGATTTCTTCAGTCATTTCAAAGATACCTAAAGCAGATCTCTACATTTTGGAAAAATCAGGACTTTCCATTCAGAACACATCTCTGCTTCCTATACTGTTACACTTTCTTATCACGGAAGCCATGCTGTATGCCTTACTCAACAAAACTTTTGCCGAGGATGGCCAGCACCGCGTGCTGAGCATAAATCGAAATGCGGTGGGCAAGCACTTTGACCTGATGATCGGCGACACGAGGACGAGTGGGAGGGAGCTAGTGAAGCAGTTCCTCTCTGAGTCTGTGCTGAAGGAGCGGCCTCGGGTGTTCTTCCCACAGGACCTCTTAGTGCAGTACAGACAGAAGGTTGTCAAGAGCTCATACCGGATTGAAGAGTTGTATGACTCATTATTACAAGCTGTTGCTTTTTATGAGTTAGTTTTTGGCAAAGACTCAGAGCTCAAATGTTAATGCACTCACTCTAGTGTTACACTTATTTATTAAAGCAATGGTTCCCATCTTCCATGTTAGTGGAAAACATTTTGAATATATTTTCCATGTTTATAAAATCTGATTTTTGGCTTAAAAAAAAATGAGCCAAGACCAAATCAATAAATATTTTGTGAGATTCTGTGCCTTCTTTGCTTAAGTTCTAAATAGTAAGGAGCCACACGGAGCCAAAAGTTACCTCCATTTAAAAGCAAGTACCAGGCTGGAGAGAATGCTTGGTCATTACTCTCACTTGGCTGCTTTTCTAGGGAGCCCCAGTTTGGTTCTCAGCCCTCACTGCAGGTGTTCACAGTTTCCTATAACGTCAGTTCCAAGGGATGCGGTGTTCTTTGTTCTCCTGCACACACAGGAAACATACATAACACATAGAAAAACAAAAGATAACCATTTAAAAAGTAAAACACCTGAGTAGCAGCTGAACACCTACAGGAGCCACCCAGCAGGGAAACGCAGGTACAGACACTTATAAGCTTCAAGAGCTGAATGGATTGGGTGGGTGGGTGGGGGGGCGGTTACGGAACTTTCGGGATAGCATTTGAAATGTAAATGAATAAAATATCTAAAACAAAAGAAAAGAAAGAACTGGACAGATGCCTCAGCTCCAGCGGTTAAGAGCCCTTGCTGCCCTTGTAGGCGTCCCGGGTACAGATCCCTGCCCCAACATGGTAAGCAGCTCATACCCATCTGTAACTCCAGTTCCAGGGCACCCACTGGCCTCTCATGACCTCAAGGACATTGCAAGCATGTGGTTCACATACATACATGCTGAAAAACATGCATACACATAAAAACCATAAATCTTTGAAAAGCATTGACCAGCCAGGTGGTGCACGCCTTTAATTCCAGCACTTGGAAGGCAGAGGCAGTGGATTTCTGTGAGTTCGAGGCCAGCCTGGTCTACAGAATTACAAAACAAGTTCTAGGACAGCCAGGGCTACACAGAAACCTTGTCTAACAAAACAAATAAATGAGCAAAAACAAAAACAAAAAAACCATAAATAATTTAACACACCAAGCATTTAGCTTTAATTAGATCAATTTACTAACTAATTCAAGAAGGTAGGTTGAACAAGAGGTAAAAACACATCTTTATACACATTTGTAAACAGGTATGCAACTATATTTTTAAAAAGTACAAAACTAGGATCCTTACCTTCTGAATTAAAAATACAATTCATCAGAAAATGTACCTGAATAATATATTATTATACAAATATTTACATTATGAAGGAATTTTAAACAAACCTCATAATCTGCAAAATAACATTAAGTAAAATGTGCATTTTAAAAACTTGCTACTAAAGTTAAAAATAGGTACTCAAAAAATATTAAAAGATGACCTTGCTCAGTGTGGTAGCAAATACCTGTAAGTACTGAAGGAGCTTGAGACGGGGATTACAAAATTCTGGAAGGAGATTAGGAGTAGCCTAAGCAATATACCAGACCCTGCCTCAAAAACAGGATGGGGGTTCTCGCTCTGTGGTTTAGCATGTTCATAGAATGCACGAGATCTTGGATTTGATACGTACCACTGCAAATAATTAGTAAAACACAACGCCTGTGTATATACTAGGATACAAGACATTTGCCTATAATACAAAAACCCTTAAATTTAATCCTCAGCACCAAAAACAAAAACCAACAACAAACGCCATACTCAAATGGGAACAGCAGTCAGGTAGAAGCCCCATGGTAGAATCCGTCATTACTTCTTGAACCATCAACAAGTTGTCCACAACAGATAAACAGTGTCATTACTTTATGAAATAAAACAATGATATAAAAGTACCAGAAAATGTACAAACGACTTGAGTTGGCAAGATTCACTGGACTGTGTAACTACAGGGAGTGAGTGACAGATGGTCTTATCTAGGCAAATGCTAGAATTCAGAAGGCTTTACTCTGCCAGTGCTAATGACTCAATGATTACATGTAAAACGTGGTGGAAGAAGGCACAAGAAACAAAGGCAATGCTTTTCACAACCGAGGCATAATTTACTTCCTAGGACATTTTAAAATACCCTGTACATAACTGTTTTCCATTGTGTAACTTTAGAGACTGCCTATTTACAGTGGCACAGCTCTGCTGCTTGGCAGGAGAGGACAATTACAGGAAAAGGGAAAAATGACAGGTAAGCTTAGAACTGAAACAGCTCTAGAAATCTATAAGTGAAAATTATTCTACAAACAGTTCACACATACAGAAAGTATACAATAAAGCAAAAATAGATAATCCAAACATTCAGAAAAAATGTCACAGTCATATATACAATTTGTAACTCAAATTTTTCATTTTAAACTTGAACCACAAAAATACAAAAGTCTTTCAAAATTTACATTAAGAGAAATAAGCTCTTCTTTAAAGTCACCATACTCTAGAGTCATCAGGACCACACAGTCTCTACAAGGCTGACGACGGGGAGCATCAAGGGAAGTCAGCTGCCAAAGTAGTTATGGTTTCTTCAGGAATCTCTAGATGAATTCCTTCAAAATAGTGCAGAAACCTGTCAAAATCACAAAATAGTTAATATTAGTGTTTCCATTCCCACAAACATTAATCTTAACATAGGTACCTAAATATTAACTTTTTTTTAAAAAAAACACTTTACCTTCTTTTATTTTTCTCTTGTTCTTTTAGCTTTTCTGTCCGACAAATGTTCCGAAGAGTTGGCAGGTAGTCAATTATACTAGCTTGTTTATTACCCAGGGTCAGAAAAGAACGACTAGAAAACACACTTTTAATAACTGCCATCCTCTTGTCAGCATTGCTAAAAATTAAGAGTAAGTATTATTTATTATTTTGTATATAAATACGTAATAATTCCAAATTAAGTGTTTCTGCTTCTGGTCTAGACCAGATAACACTTTTAATTTCCTGTCAGCAGATCAGTCACTCATATATATCCAGACTGGCTTGGAACTCTACATAGCTCAGCCTGATTTCAACCTCAGTTCCTAGTGCTGGGATTACAGTCTAGCACCACCACACTCAGCTTCATATAGAAAATGTCTGTTTAGAACTTTGTTTTGTAGCTTGGGCTGGCATCAAATTCTTGATCTCTGTGATGTGAATATTCACATGCCTGGTGTCACAGTGAAATATCTTAATGGCTACCTTTTACCTGTCACAAGTCTGCCCCTCTCCATTGCCGAAAAGCTCCCAAATTAATTATCCCCCCCACCCCCGAGACAGGGTCTCTCCCAAGTAGCCCTGGCTGTCCTAAAATTCGGTTTGTAGACCACTCTGGCCTGGAACAAAGAGGTCTCCCTGCCTTTGCCTGGAGTGCTGGGATTAAAGGTGTGTGCCACCACACTCACCTCAGGCTTCCCTATTTCCATCCAAATTAGTTTCTTCAACAATCTGCTTCATTTGCAGGAGAAACTGTTAGCACTAAGTGTTTCCCATGAGCAATGGCCCAGCATTTGAAAATTAATAAGAAGAATCCCTGCCATTGGTTACTAATAAATAGAAGGTAACAAATCTACTTACTCTAGATTAGCTGCTGATTGGCGGAAGCATGCATCATGGCGCCTTTGTGAAACACAGACTGTGAGTTCATTGGTTGGGTCTCTTTCTAATTGCTTGCATGAATTCAAGGACTCCAGTGCTTTTGAAATGGTAGAAGAACACTCAGTAAAGCTCAGTGCTTCTGCAGTTGCTTTTAATTCTCCAGCGCTCTGAGGAGCCCACCTGTCTCTATTCTCAAGACTAAACTCATCACAAAGTCCACTTTTAACCCTTCCATTTGTCCAGTGAAAGGCACTTCTACCCAATTCATTCTGTTCCCCTGGATCTGTTAAAAGAGCATCTATGAAGGACATGTTCTCCATGAACTCACTGAGAGAATTTAAACAGTGGGAAACGAGCATGCAACACTTCTTCTCTGCTAGTGTCTTAGGGGGCTGAGGTACAGAGTGGGGCTTGAAACCACTGTTCTGTGTCTTAATCTCTGGATTGCTGTCTCTTCTTATGTTGTCTTCTACAGACAAGGAGGGTGCAGGAGATAGGCTAGGCAGTTCACCAGAAAAGTCTAGGCCAGTGTCAAACAGGTCACTGTCATCTAGGATCACCATCTTTTTCTGTTTCCTTTTCTGTGACTTTCTCAATGGCTGGTCTTTTGACTGCTTCCTGGTAAGATGCCCCATGCTTGCTGGTGCACTGGCCTGTGTAGTCACTGGGAAGCCATAAGCACCCCTTACATCTGGAACCACATGAACTGGCAGTGGCAGGATGACCTCAAGGTTACTATGTAGCAGATCGATATTTTGCACGTGGAATTCGGTGAGAACCTGAATGAGTTTCTGCCATTCTTCCTTTGTTGTGATCTTGTGCTGAAAAGCAATTGAATAAGAATGCTTTAAGAGTGCCCACTCCAGACATTCTCCCACCCTGATGAACACAGACTTGTCCTTAGGCATCTACTACATAGGTGACATGTTTTGTTTTGTTTTGTTTTTGGGGTGCCTCAGGAGACATGTGGAGATCAGAGAACTTGTGGAGTCATTCTCTCCTCCCCCCACCACGTAGGCCCAGGCATCACACTGGAGTGCTCACAGCCTTGAACTGCAAACACCTTTACTACAGAGCCACCTCCCCAACACCTATTATATCCTGGAAGGATTAAGTGGCTACTCTTTGTTATTTTATTAGATTATATTTAACACATCAAAACAGTACTGACTGGGCTGGGTAGGTTAGTGAAAAACATTTACCTAATAAGCACTAAGATCCTCAGACCAAACCCAGGGCTTCCGGAAGAAAACAAACAAATGAAAAAAAGGAAGAAAGGGATAGGAGGGAGGGGAAAACATTCTAAGTCTAAACTAGATTTACATTCAGAAACTAGTGTTCTTTATTTAGTACATACTCCAATTCAGTATCAGAAGGTCATTTACTTTTTATTTTTCTAGACAGAATTTCTCTATGTAGCCCTAGCTGTTCTGGAACCAAGCTTGAAGTAGAGACCCACCTGCCTCTGCCTCCAGAATTGTGCCCCACCATGCCTGGCTCAATTTAACCTGAGTCCCATCCTGTGTTTTTAAAGCTGTGCCTAGGCGTCAACACAGTCAATTGAGTTAAAAATCTCACATCTAGAGTTTAGAAAATGTTAAGTATGGGGCTGGAGAGATGGCTCAGTGGTGGGTTTTTCCAAAGGTCCTGAGTTCAAATCCCAGCATCCACATGGTGGCTCACAACCATCTGTAACGAGATCTGATGCCCTCTTCTGGTGTGTCTGAAGACAGCTACAGTGTACTTACATACAATAAATAAATAAATCTAAAAAAAAAAAAAGAAAGAAAGAAAGAAAATGTTAAGTGAATTTAAACCTGGATTAAGATTGAAAATGCAGGGTAAATACTAAGGAGATGGATAGAAACATGAATTCAACATTCCACACAGACACAGAAAATACCTTCAATAATGAAAGTAAGTCCTGGGATGGGGAGGCAATGTTCTTGAGTCCAAACAAAGCCTCTGCACAGCCAGTGTCACACCTGGGGAGGGCCACACGGTTCCTTTTGGGTTTTTTAGAGTTGATGTTTGCATCAGAGCCATCTTCTGAACAAACCAGTGTATTTCTGCTATTTTCTCCTAAAGAGTAATGAAGACCAATCTTATGTGAATGCTTTTGAAATGACCCAAATAGAAGACAGCACGGGCACCGGCCTTAGGGCTCCGCTCCATTCTGTTCTCCACAATGTGCTTGCCTCATTACAGACACAATGTAATAACTCATTTGAAAAATACCTAAGTGACACAATTCAAGCTGATCTTTTATTGATATATTATTAATTGTTTTTTATCCAAGGGCTATATTATTATTTCCTTGAGATAGGATCTCATGTAGGCCAGGCTGGCCTCACATTTCCAATGTAGGCAAGGATAACCTTGACCTTCTTGGTGTGTTTGGTGGTCAGAGGATAACTGCTACTGTTATTCCTAAGATATGCAGCCTTGGGCTGGTGAGATGGCTCAGTGGGTAAGAGCACCCGACTGCTCTTCCGAAGGTCCAGAGTTCAAATCCCAGCAACCACATGGTGGCTCACAACCATCTGTAACAAGATCTGACTCCCTCTTCTGGTGTGTCTGAAGACAGCTACAGTGTACTTACATATAATAATAAATAAATCTTTAAAAAAAAAAAAAAAAAAGATATGCAGCCTTGTACATCTGATCCTGCCGCCTCAGGGTGGGCGCCATCACACACATGTACCAGGATGGCTTTCCCCCCAATGCCTTATCGCATTAAGTTTTTGAGAATTTGCTAAAGTTGCCAGCTTACAGTGAAGGAAACTTTTAGCTAGTTCTATTGTTTGTTTGTTTGTTTATATGGACACTGTCTCTGTCTTCAAAAATACCAGAAGAGGGCATCAATCCCATTACAGATGGTTGTGAGCCACCTCGTGGTTGCTGGGAATTGAACTCAGGACCTTTGGAAGAGCAGTCAGTGCTCTAATCAGCTGAGCCACCTCTGCAGCCCAGGCTAGTTCTATTTTAAAAAGTAATTTTTAAGGGCTGCAGAGATGTCTCAGTGGCTCACTGGCTGCTCTTCCAAAGGACCCACGTTCAATTCCCAGCAACTGTATGGCAACTCACAATTGTCCTAGGGGATCCAAAATCCTCACACATGCAGGCAAAATACCAATGTATATAAAATAAAAATAAATTAAAAAAAGAAAAATAATGTTTAAATTTGGAACTAATTGAAAAGAAAAATGACAGGGGATTCGTTTTATAGAACTTCATCTTCCTCTTTCCTATTTTGTTTGTTGCCCTTGGGTTTGTGTGATCATTTATTTGAGCAGAATCTTTCCCTACAGAAGTGTGACTATGGAGCAGGCAACAAAAACTAGCAACACCCAGGGAACAAGCACGGCTGACACATGAAAACGTGGGACCTAGAATGGAGGAAGTAATCAATAATTGCTTATGCTATAATCAGGTTTCATCAGGTTAAACAGTGACTGGAGAGCAGAAAAAACTAAAAGTATCATGTGAGAAAAATATTACTGAAACCAAGTTCTTTTTTTTTTTTTTTTTTTTTTTTTTGGTTTTTTGAGACAGGGTTTCTCTGTGTCCTCGAACTCAGAAATCCACCTGCCTCTGCCTCCTGAGTGCTGGGATTAAAGGCGTGTGCCACCATGCCCGGCCCCAAGTTCTTAAGAAAATTAGAATTACAAACTTAAATATGCTACAAAGACATATAAGCTGGGTATAGTTACATAAGACAGAACTGCATGGGATCCTGTCTTAAAAACAAAAATGGGGGGGTGGAGGCTGGAGAGATGGCTCAGCGGTAAAGAGCACTGACTGCTCTTCCAAAGGTCCTGAGTTCAAATCCCAGCAACCACATGGTGGCTCGCAACCATCTGTAATGAGATCTGACACCCTCTTCTGGTGAGTCAGAAGACAGCTTCAGTGTACTTAGTTGTAATAATAAATAAATCTTTTTTTTTTTTTTTTTAAAAGGGACTAATAAAATGACTCAGCAGATAAAGGCACCTGTGGCTAAGCTGACAATTTGAGTTCAGGCCCTGGGACTCATAGTGTAGAGGGGAACTGACTCCTATAGTTGTCTTCTGATCTCCACACCACCAATAAATAAATGCAAACACGTAATTAAAAAAAATAAAAGCAAAACAAGCCTGGTGGTGCATGCTTTTATTCCCATCACAGAGGCAGATGGATCTTTGTGAGTTCAAGACCAGCCAGGGCTACACAGAGAAACTTGGTCTGTGGTGGGGGGGACCAACACCAAGCCAACCCAACCAAAAAACAAACAAATAAACAAAACCAAAAATAAACAAAACAAACCCCCACAAAACTAAACAACAACAACAAAACAAAACTGGGAAACAGCAAGAGAAATTGAGGAAGACACGGGTCCACACAAAGCATGCATATACTATCATAGAGAGACCAACAAAAAGCCCCCAGGACTTTATACTTAAATACACCTCACTGACCTAGTAGATCTTATAGTCCAGGCTGAACTCAATGCAGCTAAGAAGGACTTTACCTCTCCTAAGCCTCAGCCAGGATCACAGGAATACATCACCATACCTGACACAGGTATGTTTTTTATAAGTGAAAGAAGGAAGGTAACAACAATTCTATAAGAAACTGTATGTCCACAAGTGTATAAGCAATAGTTTGGAGTGTTTGTTCATATTCACCCACCCATCCATCCATCCATCCATCCATCCATCCAACCATCTATCTATGATGTGCATTGGTATTTTGCCTACATGCATATCTGTGTGAGGGTGTCAGATGCTAAGTTACTGACTGCTATAAGCTGCCATGTGGGTGTCTAGAGTTGAAGCCGGGTCCTTTGGAAGCAGTTAGTGAGTACTCTTAAATACTGAGCATGGGCTGGCGAGATGGCTCAGTGGTTAAGAGCGCCGACTGCTCTTCCGAAGGTCCCGAGTTCAAGTCCCAGCAACCACATGATGGCTCACAACCATCCATAACGAAATCTGATGCCCTCTTCTGGAGTATCTGAGGACAGCTACAGTGTACTTACATATAATAAATAAATAAATAAATAAATAAATAAATAAATAAATAAATAAATCTTTAAAAAAAAAAAAAATACTGAGCCATCTCTCTAGCTCCATTCTTTGCTGTCCTAAACTTGCTATGAAGCCAAGGATGACCTTCAATTCTTGATCCTCTAGCCTCCATTTCCCAAACACTGTCATTACTAACTTCAGGTTTGCTTCAGAGACTGCAGGGAGCTTGAGAGGTGTGGTAGAAAAATCTAAGGCCTGTTCTCTAGGGGCTCTGTCTTTTTCACCTTGTAAGAGACAGCAGAACTGGAGGCATGGGCTTGCAACACCATACTGGGAAAAAGTTTCCCTCTATTTTTGTGAGTTCAATCTATTTGCACTTTTTCTTTTTGTTTTGTGATTTGAGAGAAGGTGTTATATAGCCCAGGCTGGCCTTTAGTTTCTGATTAGCCTGCCTCTGCCTCTAAACTGCTGCAATTACAGATGTCCACGACCACCACATCTGGCTGTTTACTTACACTTAATAGTTTTAAAACCTTTATTAAAAAGATGAAAGTAGGGTAGTGGTGGTGCAAACCTTTAATCCCAGCACTTAAGAGGCAGAGTCAGGAAGATCTCTGAGTTGTGGTCTACAGAGCCAGTTCTAGGACAGCTAGGGCTGCACAGAGAAACCCTGCCTCGATAAACCAAAAGCAAAAATGAGACCAAATAAATAAATACATGTATGTGTATTATAAAAATTAGCATAGCTAGACACTTAACTTATAATTTTAGAAATACTTTGATAGAGTATATATAAGAATATGGTCCCCAAATCAAAAAGTTTCACATAACAGACTACTTACGACAGTGTGATAATGGCCTTTCTTCTAAAATTCCACCTCCACTTCTAATCCAAAACTGTAAGTAAAGGATACTTTTTCTGATGTCACAAGCATTTGCAGTCAACAAGGTTACAAAGTCTTTAAAGTCAGTTCTGAAATTCTCAACTAGACAAATCACTTGTAGATAGCTGGCAACATTTAGCTTAAAAATAGAAAAACAAGGCAAGATTTAGGGGAGAGAAACACATGGTTAATTACATAAATTGCAGAAAATATAGCAATAAACCTGAATAATGATGACGAATTTTGCTAACAATCCATAGTATCTGAGAAGTTTTTGAAAATAAAATTTCTCTAAAAAATACAAGAACAGGGCTGGTGAGATGGCTCAGTGGGTAAGAGCACCCGACTGCTCTTCCGAAGGTCCAGAGTTCAAATCCCAGCAACCACATGGTGGCTCACAACCATCCGTAACAAGATCTGACTCCCTCTTCTGGTGTGTCTGAAGGACAGCTACAGTGTACTTACATATAATAATAAATAAATAAATCTTAAAAAAAAAAAAAAAGAAATTTAAAAAAAAAAAAAAATACAAGAACATATACCACCAAATTAAAACATTTATTTTTCTTGAGCTTACTGTACATAGTCCAGGACAACAACAACAAAATGTGTTTATGTGCTTAAGATACAACCCAGGCTGGCCTTAAACACGAACCTATAATCCTCCTGCCTCCACCTTCCAAATGCTAGGATTACATGCATGTTCCCCTGTACCGATTTGTGTTTGTCTTGTTGCTGTTGTTTTAAGCAGGATCTGGCTCTATAGCCTGGGCTGACTCAGGATCCTCCTTGCCTCTGCCTTAGATGCTGGTATTACAGGTGTGTACTACATTAAACCTTGCAAAGAAACTTATGCAAAGTTCTCCAACTTGAACACTACAGGAAGTTTATAAAGCTGGATTAAGAAATGGTACACTTGACAGAATTTTGTTGTTGTTGGGTTTGTTTTATTTTTAAGTTTTGAGATGGGGCCTCTCTGCATAGCCCTGAGAGAAACTCACTCCATAGACTAAGTCTAAGGATTCTCAAAGATCTACCATCCTCTGCCTCCTGAGTATTGGGATTAAAGGTGTGCACCACTATATCTGACTGACTGACATGTTTTATAACCATTAAAATTATAAATATCATAGCAATATTGAAACATGTTTTTCTAAAATCAAATAGAAAATTGTATTGAGTTCATAGATGCATATGTGCTTACAAATAAATGACAGAAGGGACAATGTTAAATATCTGTTGGATTAGAACTTAGTGGATAGTAACCTTCTTTCATTATATCAGAATTCCAGGACTTGTTTTTATTTTCTGTGTTTTGGTTTCTTTTTTCCAGACAGGGTTTCTCTGTCTAACCCTGGCTGTCCTGGAACTCACTCTGTAGACCAGGCTGGCCTCGAACCTGCCTCTGCCAGAGTGCTGGGATTAAAGGCGTACACTACCACCTTTCTTGAGACAAAGTCTTGTTATGAAGCCAGGCTGGCTACACAACCTTATTTAGCTTTAAATTGGCAATCCTTCTTTCTCAAGTTTCCCAAGTACTGAGATAATGAAGCATTCTAATCATGTGTAGATTTTATGTGGATGAGTGTGTGAATGCAGCAGGTGTCTGTATATGTGTGTATATCTGTGTGGTTTAAGCATGTGTGTATTGCACTGAATACAGGATGAAATCTGTACCACATGTATCAGTGCAATATTCAAGAGTAACATAAAATATAGAAAAATCGAACGTAAGTAATACATTTATTGTTTATATAAAAATGATTAAAATCGCGTTGACAGGGCATATCCTTAATCCTACCACAAATATACAACAGCAACACCACCAACACCACCAACAACACCAATAACACCACCACCACCAACAACAACAACATCTTCTGCAGCTGTTTTTATGGCCACAGTGATAGTAATTACCTCCTCTATAACTTCTCTATATTGCTAGGACTGTTCACTATCAGCACCTCTATTTAGTGTGGTACTGAAGTCCTAATTAATAAAAGCATTAGAAAGAGCCGGGTGTGGTGGCGCACCTTTGATCCCAGCACTCAGGAGGCAGAGGCAGACGGATTTCTGAGTTCGAGGCCAGCCTGGTCTACAAAGTGAGTTCCAGGACAGCCAGGGATACACAGAGAAACCCTGTCTCGTAAAACCAAAAACCAAAAACCAAAAAAACAAACAAACAAACAAACAAAAAACCTTAATTAGAAGACTCAGTATTATCAAATGTCATTTGTCCCAAATTTGATCTATAAATTCAATGCAATTCCAATAAAACACCAGAATAAATTGTAAAAAATCGATCTCTAAAATTAGTGGAGAAATAATAATAATTAGTGGAGTAATACCTGTAACAAAACGGCTTTGTAAAAGAACAGTTAGAAGGGTTACAGTTTCTACTCTCAAGGCTTGGTCTAGTTACAATAACCAAGCCAACACCATAGTATCACATAAATATTAGGAATAGGGCTGGTGAGATGGCTCAGTGGGTAAGAGCACCCGACTGCTCTTCCAAAGGTCCGGAGTTCAAATCCCAGCAACCACATGGTGGCTCACAACCACCCATAATGAGATCTGATGCCCTCTTCTGGTGCGTCTGAAGACAGCTACAGTGTACTTACATATAATAAATAAATAAAATAAAAATAAAATAAAATAAAATATTAGGAATAAAGTGGTCAGACGTGGTGGTGCGCACCTTTAATCCCAGCACTCGGGAGGCAGAGGCAGGTGGATTTCTGAGTTCGAGGACAGCCTGGTCTACAAAGTGAGTTACAGGACAGCCAGGGCTACACAGAGAAACCCTGTACATGGTGAGACAGTCTCAATGGAATAAAACCCCAGAAACCCAACCCAAAAAGTAATATTAGGGTACACAGAAAACTTAGTATCTGAAAAATAACCTCATTTTAAAGCAAAAGAGGAAATCATCACAAGTTTCTTGAAGCTCAGAAGCTTTACCATTTCCCTTTAAAACACACCTTTCAAGGGGCTGGAAATGTGGCTCAGTGATTAAGGGCTCTTCTAGAGAATCCAGGTTCAATTCCCAGCACCCAAATGGCAGCTCACAACTCTCTGTAACTCCAGTTCTGGGCATCTGATGCCCTCACACAGACATACATGTAAGCAAATACCAATACACATAAAATAAAAATAAATAAGCCATTTTACCCCCCCATTTTAAAACTATAAATCTAATTTAAAAGATATCTTTTACAGAGTTGTAATATATATAATCTGTAATCATGAAAATTCAAAACTTACCAGGGAAGGAATACTGAAATTGATTTCTTCAAAGCAGCCATCAAACACTAGACTAAATGTGGGATCTATAGGAAAACAACATAATATTTTAATAAAATAAGACCACTAACTAACATTTCCCAGTTATACTCTTCTATGACAACATCTAAAGTAAATATTTATAGTATATTTACAACAGGAGTTGTCGAGATGGCTCTGTGTTTACAGTGCCTTTTGTTTTAGTAGGAGACTAGAGTTTGGTTTCTTGCGCCTCTCTGAAACAGCTCATGATTGCATGTAACTACAGCTCTAGAACTGACACTTCTGGTCTTCAGGGGCTGGGGGCTGAGCCTGGCTCTTCTGCGAGAGCAAGTGCTTTTAACTGATGAACCAGCTCTCCAGGTGTTTTGACTGTTCTCTTGGTAATTAATTTTTTAATGTGACTAGGTTACAAGTGTTCTACATATATATGTATAGGAAGAAGGCGTATATACACTATGGTACCATGAACTGTATATAGCAACCACTGACCATTGGGGGGGGGGGTCTTGGACGTATTCCTCATAGATAAAAGGAAACAATAGTATCATGCAAATTATAACCCCCTATGGAACCTTCTCTTTTGATCTACAGAAGGACATTTTAATGAAGCTATCACCTAACCTATGATTATTAAGGTTTTCATATTTTTAAGTAATTGAAGAACTGGGGATATAGCTCCTTGGTAAGGAATAGGCCTAGCATCAAAACAAAGAAAGAAGACATGGAGGGTAACATCCACCAGAAATGAACCATTGCAGCAGTTAGCCTTTTGAATAGTTGCAAAGTTTACTTTTCTTTTGTTTTTAAGCCAAGATCTAGCTATGTAGTAGTACTTAATCCTCCGACATAAGCCTCCAGAGTGAGGGGATTATAGGCATTCGTTACCACATCCAGTCTAATATCTTTTTTCTTATAGGAGTAATCAGGTGGCTTAGTAGGTAGAGTTGTTTGCTGCCAAGCCTGACAACCTGAGTTCAATCCCCGGGACCTGCTTGATAGAAGGAGAAAACCAATTACCAGAAGTTGTCCTCTGATCTCCATATATGCTCTGTTGCACAGGTTTTATGGCCCATATGTGTAGATATAGGTGATAAATAATAAAAACATTTTTTAAAATTATGGCCAAGTATGTTGGTGGACACTTATAATGCCATCAGTCTGAGCAAAGAGGATTCAAGAGTTCTAGATCATCTCAAACAACAATAAAAAAACTATAAGGATTTTTAAAGTGAAACACCCAGTTCTCATACCCAAGGTAGATAGAATTCTGTGACCCTGATGAAGACTTACTTTAACTAAACAGGAAACAGATCTCCTTGAAGTTTTATCATGGGATGAAGAAGTGCTAATAAATTCATTAGGGATCTGCGGGGAACCAGGAGGGAGCTCATCCCTGCAAACGGAGGATGAGGAAGGATGTCTCCTTGAGGCCAAAGCTAGCCTGCCTAAAGAATAAGACTACAACACAGACAGACAGACAGACACACGCGCACACACACACACACGCTCTGTTGGTTGCTAATTATAGGTATGACAAAGAAACAAGAAAAGGACTTGTTTTGTTTTGAAGATAGGATTTCTCTGCGCAGCCCTGGCTGTCCTGGAACTCACTATGTAGGCCAGATTACCTCAAACTCACCTCCCTCTGCCTCTGCCTCCCTCCACAATCACTGCTCAACTGATATATATATTAAACTATATATATTATATATTAAGTATATATAATATATAACAACATATATATTATATATATTAAACTATAATAGATATATCAACTATTTTGTAAGTCTCTGTTTTAGGCAATCCTTAGTTTAGGTCTTTTAAGTGTCTTAACACTGGACACAGTGATCCAAAGTAGTATACATTTTTAAATAGCCATTGCTATACTCATATATACTGAATTTTATAACTACTAACAAGAGCTGCGAGTAAATACAAATATGAATAATTCTTACTTGAAAAAAACTAGTTTCCACAGAGCATTGTGGTGCACACCTTTAATCTCAACACTTAGAAGGCAGAGTCAGGTGGATCTCTGTGAGTTCAAGGCTAGCCTGGTCTACAAAGCAAGTTCCAAGACAGTCAGGGCTGTTACACAGAGAAACCCTGTCTTGAAAAACAAAACAAAACAAATAAACTAGCTTCCAAGGGCTGGAGAGAGAGCTCAATTGGTTAATAGCTTTTCTTGCTCTTATAGAGGACCTCATTAGGTTCTCAGCACCTTCTTGGTGGCTTGCAACCACACATAACTACAGTTCTAGGGATCTGCTGCTCTCTTCTGACTGCTGTGGGCACCATGCACATGGTACAGTCAAAACACTCATATACACATTGTAAAAATAAATCTAGGGGCTAGAAATACGGCACAGTGGTTAAGAGCACAGGCTGCTTTTAAAAAAGAATTTTTCAACTGACTTTTTCTGGAGGGTTGGTGCTGAGGATCCTATCCAGAGCTTTGCGTGTGGTCACTGGGCTCAATGCCTGTGTGTTTCTATTGTTTACAAGGCAGGGTCTTGCTATGAGGTGTGTGTATGCCTATGTGTGTTTCTTCTATTTTCAAAGCAGGATCTTGATACAGTGTCCAGCTAGCTTTAAAGATCTCAGCTTCCTGCCTCTGCTTAAGTGTAATTAGCTCAGACTAAGACTGGGAGAGGATTTGGCTATGTAGCACTAGCTGACCTGTAATTCATTACAGACATTAGGCCAGCCTCAAATTTGTGGGGATTCTCTTTCCTCTGCCTTGTGAGTACTGGGTACAGACATGTGCCATCATACTAGGTTTTTTGGTTTGTTTGGTTTGGTTTGTTTTTTTTAGGGTGGAGTTAAATTTATTTATTTTTGTGTTTGAGTGTTTTGCCTACAAGTATGTCTGTATCCCATGTGAGTGCCTGGTGCCTGAGGAGAACAGAAGAGGACACTGGATCTCCTAGAATTTGAGTTACAGATAATTAATTGTATGCTACCATGTGGTTGCTGAGAACTGAACCCAGGTTCTTTGTAAGAACAAGTGCTCTTAACCACTAACCCATCCTTCCAGTAACCCCATTTGTTTTAAAATGTTACTTATAATTCTTGTGTGTTCTGTGTGCATGATGTCTGTGTGTGGGTACATAAGCATGTATGTATCAGGGCAACCCTGGGGAACTGGGTTTCCCCTTCTACCTTTCTGTGCGTTTCTCAGGCATCAAACTCTGGTCAACAGATTTGTCCGGTAGGTTTTATCTGCTGAGCTCTCTCCAGGCCATACCCCGCCTCACTCACCTGATGTCTAAAGTTAGTAGCTCTTCCAAAATATTTCAACAAAACCAAACAGTACTGAAATTATTTTTACATACCACTTGTCGTGAGAATTACTGGTCGTTTAGTTGTTGCCATGAAGGTTTTGACTGCATTCAAAAACCCAGCATCTTCATCAAAAATGACATCAACCTACAAACCATTTATTAGAATATTAATATAGTAAGAGCAACAATACACTCACTTAGATCAGTTATAGATCTGAGTAGATATACTATGTCAAAGCCAACATAGATCTTTGTTGTTGTTGTTGTTGCTATTTTTTCGTTTTTTGTTTTTCGTTTTTTATAGGGTTTCTCTATGTAGCTCGGACTGTCCTGACACTCACTCTGTAAACTGGCCTTGAACTCAGAGATCTGCCTGTCTCTACCTCCTGATTGCCTGGATTAAAGGTGTTCACCACTACTGCCTGGAGAAAAGTTTGTCTCATTCCATAAAGAAACCTTTAAGATGGTCACATTGTAAACATTAAAAATAAAAATAAAATAAAATCGCTAACTAATCACTGGGTAGTTGAGTCATTTTTATAGTTGTTAATAAAATAGTATCCTTGAAATATGTTGATCATCTTAGAATTATTCTAGACAAGGATAGAGAGATAATTTAGTGGTTAAGAGCATTGGCTGCTCTTGCTAAGGATCTGAGTTTGATTCCCAGCATCAACATGGTAGTAGCTCATAACCACCTGTAACTCCTGTTCCAGGTGATCTAATACCCTTCTCTGCCTTCCAAGGGTGCTGTACACACACAGTGCACAGACATACAGGCAGGCCTAACATCCACATATATAAAATAATACAGAGAAAATGCTTTTTAATTACCATTCTTTATAAAAAAATATTATTCTAGAGATAAGTATTCTTGGATTTCTTAGCTATCTTAAAATTTCTTTTAAGAAGCACACAGTAGCCGGGCGGGCGTGGTTGCGCACGCCTTTAATCAGAGCACTCGGGAGGCAGAGGCAGGCGGATTTCTGAGTTCGAGGCCAGCCTGGTCTACAAAGTGAGTTCCAGGACAGCCAGGGCTACACAGAGAAACCCTGTCTCGAAAAACCAAAAAAGAAAGAAAGAAAGAAAGAAAGAAAGAAAGAAAGAGAGAGAGAGAGAGAGAGAGAGAGAGAGAGAGAGAGAGAGAGAAAAGAGAAGCAGCACACAGTAATCTTTAAATGTTCCTACTATAACACCTCCTGAACACACCCCTGCCAGCCTACCTCCTCAAAGAGAATGAGTGATGTCGCCTTCTTCCTGTTGGATTCTTCAGCTCCAACATCTTTAATATGTGAATTATTTGCATTGGTTGATTTAGTCTGAATAAGTTGCCTCTGTTCCAAAGACGAATTTTTGACTCCTGCATTAATACAATGTTAATATTTTAGGTAACACTCACTGGTTTTGCTTTTTTAGACAAGGTCTCACTGTGTAGATAAGGCTGGCATTGAATTTGTAGAGAACTACCTGCCTCCACCTCCAGAGTGCTAGAATTAAGGGTATGCACTACCATACCTGGACAAACTGTTAAAAAAACACTAGGTATACCCACAAACTGAACTCCAATAACAAACTTTACTCAATAGCGATGCTTCTATATTTAGAACTATTAGCACAGGAATCCAGGAAATCCATTCCCAGTTTTATACATCAAAGCTAATTTATTTTGTTAACTTCTGCTTTACCTTTGTCATCTCCCATGAGTGCTCCTACGTCGTCATTACTTTTGGATTTGGAGGACACTTTAAAGTAATTTGCCAAAGTTTTAGGAAGAAGTGCTCGCTTCTGCCCACTTGTCTTTGGTGACGATGGAGGAAGCTTCCTTGGTGATGTAACAACTTTCCCCGGGGAGTTTAACTTTTCTATGAAAAACAAACTGCATTTAACAACATTCTAAATTACACTGATGGCCAGATAAAGTCATCTATAGTTTATTTCTACTCTTACATGAGAAAAACCAAAGGCAGACATTTTCTTTCATTCTTATATGTAAATGCTCAACACAGATATTAGCATATTATTCTATTTATTCTAAGAGAATGACAGGACAAAGAAGCTAGTTGGAAAAGATGCTCTTTTCCAAAGTTACATACTTTTCTTTGATTGGCTCCAACAGTCTTTCTAAGATACTCAGATAGACTCAAACTTCTTTTTTTTTTTTTTTTTTTTTTTTTTCCGTGAGTTCCTCTGTATAGCCCTGGCTGTCCTGGAACTCACTTTGTAGACCAGGCTGGCCTCGAACTCAGAAATCTGCCTGCCTCTGCCTCCCAAGTGCTGGGATTAAAGGCGTGCGCCACCATACACGGCTGACTCAAACTTTTGAGGTGTGGAGCCTCAGACCCATGGGAAAATGGCACCCTGGTCCCCAGGCTCAGAGTGATGGTAAAGCCTCTCATCTGTGTGTAGATGTTGATAATATGTGCAGAAAAAGTCTGTCATAGCCTCCCGCTCCCCATATTTACAGCTTGAAGAACAATCCTACTTAGAAGAGTGAAACCTGCCTCCTTTTTTTATCTGTATGTAATAACCCCATCTCTGGTTGCAGCTGTATACAGTAACCCTGCCTCTCTGTTCAACTGTATTTAATAAACTTGCTGAGATTCTGAGGTGTTAGGGTTTCTCCATCAAAGAGCCCAGTCCACCTGAGCCCAGCTTTTCTCCATGTGTGTATTTTAAATTTTTCTTTATTCTCTCACCTCCCCAGTCAGTTCCATTCTTGGAGCCAGGGCAGACCTAGCAATCCTCTCTACCTCTGCCTTCTAAGTACAGGTATGCACCAAATGTCCAATGTAAATACATAATTTTGAAATAATACTCGCAATTCCTCCAGTTATATTTTTTCTATAGCTGCTTGAAATCAGAAGATACTGGAGAAAAAACAGGTAATGGCATATCCTGGCCTCTATAGTACATCATTATTACATGCGAACAGTGTGTATTTAGAAAGATATTCTGGAGGATGTATACAAAGTCAGAACATAAAGGGATGATCTCTACTCTCTTGCAGCGTGAGGCCTTCCATCCTTGTCTCAGTTCTGACAGCCTTAATTAAGCAGTAGAGCAGTATCTTCCGTGGTAGCCATCCTACTCACATAATTCCGTAACTGAGCCTTGCTCAATTGTCTGCTCTATATCCATGGATCATATCCTATCACTTACATTTTGGAGGTGTTCAGGAAACACAATGACAATTTTGAGTTTAAAATAGTTATTCTTGCTATAAGTTTATTTACAAATCACCAGGCCATTCTGGGGCTGGAAAGAAGCCTCAAAGTTAAGAACACGTGTTCCTTTTGCAAAGCACTTTAGTTCAATTCCTAGCACCATACTGTGAGTTCAATAGCTCACAACTATAGAACTCCAATTCCAGAGGATCCAATACCTTTTTCTGGTCTCTGTGGGAACTAGGCACAAGCATGGTACACACATGCAGGCAAAAACATAGGTAAGAGATGTAAAATCTTAGTTAAAACATTTGTTTATAATGAATAAATAGCGGAAATACTACTTTTTAGTTTTCCATTTTTGACACAGGCAAAGGATTACTAATCTTAAAAATTATATACTACTGTTTTGATACCTAAGTCCCCTTAGATAGGGTCTCATGAAACCCAGACTGTCCTTGAACTAGATGTACAGCCACAGATAACCTTGAGCTGCTGTTCTGGGACTAGAGGAATCACTATCACACCCACTGTATTCTAGTTAAGCATTCTATCCATTATACCATAAGTCTGACTGCTTCTTTGCCTTTATAAGACAGTTTCTCACTTTGCAACCAAGGCTAGCTTTGAACTCATGGCAGCCCTCCATCTCAGTCTCAAATATGTGCTCATATTTCAGGTATGAACTACCATACCTGGCATTATGTGCTACCTTTAATTTCAAGATACTCACATTGAAATTAAAAAAATAACTTCCAAAACAAGAATCACCTCCAGCCAACCCTAAGATTAGGGCTATCTGGCACACTAGAATGGCAGGAGATCCAGTGATTCCAGAGGCCAATCAAAAAACTACAGACCAACTGGAACAGTTCCCTGCCAGCCAGAGGGGGAGATATAACCACCAGAGGAAAAGGGTGTGATTCTGCTTCTAGGCAAGATAAAAGCATCTGAGACTGGATTTAATTTTCCATGTAAAACAATAAATAACAATAAAAAGCTGACATCCTGTATGAAATGCTTTCTAAGTTGTTGGCTGCCACCCAACAAAGGACAATCCTTGAGGGACAACATGAACAGCTAATCTTGAAGACTGCCCAGCTTATTGCTTTGAAAGAATTCCTAAGCTGCAGTGGGAAAGGAAACAAGTCCTAAGAAGACTACTGCAGGGAATGAGAGAACACACAAGTTGAGATAGCTGTGCAGAGAGCTCGGAAATCTGCAGAACCATCTTATCTTCTGCCAAGTCTAAAATTAAGTACTCATGAGGAAGGAGCCATGGGAAACAAATCTTGAGACACACGGAAATCTAGGAATGGCAAATTCATCCCTTTTTTATTTAGATTTTTGTTTTCTTTTCTTTCAGAGATACGCTCTCATTATGTAGCCCTGGATGGCCTAGAACTCACTATTTAAACCAAGCTGGCCTCAAACTCATAGTGGTCCACATGCCTCCCAAATGCTGGAATTAAAAGCATGTGCCACCTTGCCTGACTGAATTCAATCTTTTTTTTTTTTTTTTTTTGGTTTTTCGAGACAGGGTTTCTCTGTATAGCCCTGGCTGTCCTGGAACTCACTCTGTAGACCAGGCTGGCCTCGAACTCAGAAATCCGCCTGCCTCTGCCTCCCGAGTGCTGGGATTAAAGGCGTGTGCCACCACGCCCAGCTTGAATCTTTTGACTAGACAGACCAACCAATATCATTGCTGCGAGACTAGCAGGGGTGTTCAGGTGCAGTCTTATAGAGAGAAGCAGAATCAGCCCAGGTCTAAATGCTGCTAATATAGCAGACCTGAAACAACCAAACAAGTTCAGAACAAAGGTCAAGTTAAAGCAGACAGAAATACCTAGGATCTAACAAGATAAACTGTACAAAGTCTGACAGGCAATTGGCTGGAGAGATGGCTCAGTGGCCAGGAGAACTTATAGCTTTCCTCGGGGACCTATGAGCATCAGTTCCCGGCACCCACATCAGGCAGTTCACAGCTGCCTGTACCCCCAATTCCAGGGATCAAATACTTTCTGGCATCTGTAAGCTCTACATGCAAAAGGTGCACATAAACGCATGTGGACACACACCCAACACCTAAAGAAACAGAAGAATATAATCCATAAGACAGGAAAAGCTGAAAACTAACTCAGAAACTACACAGATGACAGATATATAGACAAGAATAACAAAACAGCTATAACCATATTCTGTGTGATCAGATATTTACAGGAAAATGGGGCATGTGATAACTGGAAACACAGAGGATAAAAGAAGACCCACATGAAACTTCTGAAAATGAAAACTATGCTGGACAGCACCCACCAAGAGCATCTTAGATACTGCAGAGCACATCCACAAACTTGAATATATGGCAATAACTATTCAAATCGAATAAAAGAGAAAAGGACTGAAAAACAGAGGAATCACCCGTGAGCAGAGACACATTGTCTACTAGACAGAGATGATGGCTGGCCCCATAGTAACACTAAAGATGTGACAGAGCTTTATCCCGAGTGAGCCAGAATGAAAATACTTGAACTCATTCATCAATTCCTTGATGTGCATCAGGTATTCTTTCACGGTATCATAGGGAGAACAAGTCTACCTACTTCAGTATTCTAGTCACACAATAGAATATAAATCTATGAGAGCCCATAACCAGTGACTGATGGAAGGAAGGAAGGAAGGAAGGAAGGAAGGAAGGAAGGAAGGAAGGACAGTAAGAAGCCAAATCCATAGTAAGACAAGGGCTCAGTTCTTCATTATAAAAATGACAGGAATAGAAAAGGTAGGGACTGGGGGAGTGGGTGGGCAGGGGAGTGGGGGTGTGTGGATATGGGGGACTTTTGGTATAGCATTGGAAATGTAAATGAGTTAAATACCTAATAAAAATGGAAAAAAAAACAAAAAACAAACAAAAAAAAAACAAAAAACAAAAAACAAAAAAACAAAAAAAAAAAAAAAGAAAAGGTAGGGACTTGATAGAGAGGTTAAAGAAACCCAAAAAGCAAGAACTAGTCAAGTGTGAAACGTGGGCCTTGTTTGGATCCTGATTTGAACAAACCATATAAAATCACAAACAACTGAAATCAGACTGTTTTTAGCAAGGAACAAGCTTCACGTTTAGGTTTGATTATACTATTGCTGTTTTTTAAAAAGCCCTTAGTGTTTAGAACATATAAGAATGGTGTTGATGTTAGAGTCTATGCCCTTCGGATTTATTTTACTTCAAAATAGCCTGAGGAACAAAAGTGTGTTTATGTGCAGAAAAATAGAAAAAATAACTGTAGATGCTTATGAGAATTATTCTCTCAAGATTTGATTTTTTCAAAACATTACTATAGCTTAAGTAATAGATTACTTACTTGGTGACTTGCCAATGTTGTAGTTGTTAAAGAAACAGGGTTTTTGTGAGTTTACACCTTGCTTATCTACTTGATGGGACTGGGTAGCTTCCTTCAGCTGAGACAGGATTTGCCTACCACTTCGCTGTGAAGAGGCATTCACTTCAAATATCTAAAAGAATATATATATATGTAAAAGACAGAAATAGATTTTTTTTTCTTTCTTTCCTTTCTTGTTCTTGAGACAAGGTCTCATACCGTAGCCTAGGCCTTACACAAATCCACAGCAGTTCTCCTGCCTCAGCCCTCAGCTTTCCAACTGCTAGGATTGCAAGTGTGAACCATCATGCTTACATCCTCCTTCTTTGCACACTGAGTGCATGTGGAAGCCAGAGGATGACCTTGGGTGTATTCCTCTATCTACAGCAACCCTGGTTTTTAAGGAGGGGCCTTTTATTTTATTTTAAAGATTTATTCATATATTATATGTAAGTACACGGTAGCTGTCTTTAGACATAACAGAAGAGGGCATCAGTTTCCATTACAGATGGTTGTGAGCCACCATGTGGTTGCTGGGAATTAAACTCAGGACCTCCAGAAGAGCAGTCAGTGCTCTTACTGGCTGAGCCATCTCTCCAGCCCAAGAAGGAGCCTTCTATCCATGTGTCATGATGCACATGGTGATGCACACTTGTAATCCTAGCACCCAAAACGGCAGGGCAGGCCAATCTCCAGGCCAGGCTAGCTTACCATCAACCAAACAAGGACACAAACAACAGTCTTTGGATAAACCTCGTATTCATGATTGGTGAGGTCCACTTGTAAACTCAAGAAAAATGCCTGACTTGGCCTTCTCAGCCCCAGGGCAGCAGATATGCACTACCTGGCAGCACTCATGCAGGTGCTGGGGAATCTGAACTCAGTCCACAAGCACTTTTCCAACTGAGTCATCTCCCCATCCCCCTCTTCTCTTTCTTGAAACAAGGCTTCATTAACACAGGCTGCCCTTTGGGTCTGTGCTCTTCTAGTTTAATGCTAAGACTACAGGCACACTGGCGGGTTTATTTTTCAGTTCAGTTCTTACATTAACATTCACTATAGCTAACTACTAACCTTAAACCCAAGCTCCTGAGCACAAGCATACACGGCAGCAGTTTTTCCCACTCCCGTTGGTCCTGTTATAAGAACAGTGTTGCAAAGACGATTCTCTTCATCATCTGAACTGCCTTTAAAGTCCGTGCTATCCGATAAATCTGAAAAAGTATCCAAATACAAATGAAATGATCAACTACTTAGGCAGCACTTTTACCTCATGAGACAGCAATTAAATCCTACAAATTTCTTGCACATAAATACTATAAAGTAAATTCACAAAAAGTAAAAAAGTCAAACATGAAAAGTACCAATCTTTTACTAAGTTTATGTGAATTTTAGCTAAACCAACTCTAAAATGTTCAATGAAATTTTAAAAATTAAAAAAAAAAACTAACCCAAAATACCTTCCTCTTTTTCATCTCTCTTTCCTTTCAAATTATGTCTTTCTTCCAGTTCAGCTCTTCTTTTCCAGTCCTTCAACCAACTGTCATAAAAGAAATGTGTTAATAGAAACAATCTAAAGTAGAGGGCTGTGTTGTAGCTCAGCTGGAAGAACACCTGTCCTGAAGGCTCAAATGCTGTGGTCTATAACTAGCACCAAATAAACAGGGTGTGCTGTGTACTTATGATTCCCACACTGTAATTCCACAACTCAGGAGGATCACAGTGTATTTGCGATATGTGTGGTTGAGGAAGTCAGAGACTAACATTGAGGAGTTGGCTATCACCTTCTACCATGTGGGCTCAGGGATGGAATTCAGGTTGTCAGACAACTTAACGCCCGCCCCCAGCCATCATAATGATCCTCCCTCCTGATTTTTTTTTTTTTGAGACAGGGTTTGGCTATGTTGCCTAGACTGACCTTGAATTCACAGTATTCTCTTCCCTGGCCTCCCATGTACTGGGATTACAGTATATCATGACACCTAGCCCTGGAAAGGCAATTTTGTGAGTCTGAGGCCAGCCCAGTCTACAGAGATAGTTCTAGGGCAGTAAAGGCTACAAAAAGAAACCCTATCTCAAACAAACAAACAAAAAACAAAAAGAAAAAGAAGCGTATCATGCAGCCCAGTCTAGCCTTTGAACTTTGTAGTTCAAATTGGCATTTAACTCCTGGTCTTCCTGCATCCATCTCTAGACTGCTGGGATTACAGGTGCCACATGACCAGCAGATATAATCTTATCTGAAAGTTTTATGAGACAGTTTCAATAGTGTAAGCTCTAATGAATAGAAATTTTAAAAAGCTAGCTGGTGGTGGCTGGCTCACACCTTTAATCCCAACATTTAGAGGGGGGAGGGGGACAGAAGCACACCAATCTCTGAGCTAAAGGCCAGCTCGGTCTACAGAGTGAGTTCCAGGACATCCAGAGCTACACAGTGAAACCCAGTCTTGAAAAACCTAAATAAATAAATAAATAAATAAATAAATAAATAAATAAATGGAAGGAAAGAAGGAAGAAAGAAAGAAAGAAATAAGAGAATGTTTTTACTTGAAATTATTTAATAAATAAATAAATAAAAGAAAGAAGAGAATGTTTTTACTTGAAATTATTTTCCAAAAAGACTTTCCATGTATTTTTAGTTTCTAAATAAATTTTAGTCTAAATAGCAAAACTAAGTTTATAAACTATGTCTTAATTCCTTTACAAGTTCTACCAACCTATGTAACTTTTTGACAGCTAACTCATTGCCTATGAGTTCATTCGAATTCTGAGGTTGGTACTTTTCTGTCCAAAGCATGTCTTCAGTTCCAGAATCTAAAGAAAAATAAGTAAACATATTAACATATTACACATTCCTTGACATAAGCAAACATTCTTAGATATTTAATTATTATAGATGCAATCAAAGATATGAATAGAAAGACTTTCATTTATAAAATACAAAAATGTTTTTAAACTTTTCATTTAAAATTTATCACACCAAACTCAAATTACTTTAAACAAAAACAAAAACCAATCACACAGCTTTAATCTCAGCACTTGTGAGGCAGAGGCATGTAGATCTCTGAATGAGGCTAATCTAGTCTACATAGTGAATTCCATGCTATACAGTGAGAGCCTATATTAAACAAATAAAGAAACAAGTAAATTAGAAAAAAATGTAAAAACTAACTATTATAAATACCGATTAATGGAGGCTGGAGAAATGGCTCAGCGGTTAAGAGCACTGACTGCTCTTTCAGAGGTCCTGAGTTCGATTCCCAGCATCTACATGGTGGCTCACAACCATCTGTAATGGCCTCTGATGCCCTCTTCTGGTGTGTCTCTCCTGGTGTGTCTGAAGACAGCTACAGTGTACTCATATACATAAATAAATAATTCTTTTTAAAAAAAGAGTAATATGTATACATTAAAACTTTTAATAAGTATATTTTAAATTACCATGTTTAATAATAGGAACCATGAAACAAATAAGCTAAAGAACCCAGTTCTGATTTTATGATGTCAGTCTGAGTAAAGAGAAAAAGATACCAAAGACTGATAAGAAGCCAATTCTCTCCAAACCATCATGCCAGCCAAACAAAAGGAAAATCTGAATGGAATTTATACAGGTAAGAAACTGACAATATACTTAAGGAAAACAGTTCATAAAAATATTTCTCATGCCGGGCGATGGTGCGAGAGGCAGAGGCAGGCAGATTTATGAGCCAAGAAGAGTGTTGTTTAAAAAGAGGGAGAGGGGGCAAGAGAGAATGAAAGGTTAGGAGTTCACAATGTGACTTAGTAAGCAGAATATCTGCCTAGCATACACAAAGGTCTGGGTTCACTTTCCAGCACCATGCATAAACATGGTATGGTAATGCATGCTTATAGTCCTGGCACTTGGTAGGTGAAGGCAGGAGGCTCAAAGGTTATCTTTGTTTGAGATTAGCCTGGGCTATATAAGACTATCTCAAAATGGAGGCAGGCAGGGAAGATGGAGAGATTAAAAATAAACTATCAAGAGTTCTAAGAGAGGAAAAACTTCAATTAGCCAGGAAAGGACAGTGTTGTCATCATCTACTGTCAGAATATCATTGTCTACTGCTTCTCTCTCGACTTTACATGTTACTGTGATCAGTTCAGTTCTTCCCTGAGATATTGAAAAGTATACCTCTGGAAGGATCTAGATTTGTACAAGAAGAGCTGATTCTTTCGTCAAGGTCTTTTGATCTCCCCTTCATCTCTTCCGGGCTCACTGAATATTCATTTTGTCTCTTTCTTTTTGACTTCTGATTTCCCGTTGCCACTTGTTTCCTTTTGGTTTCTTTTTGACTGACATCAGGCTGTAGTTGTGGACTTGCTGTTTTGGGATTAGAGGAATGTATGTGCTTACTTATCAACAAAAACAATCTTCAATACCCAAAATCTTCCTATCACTCTCAAATGTCCTATAGTCGTATAACATAAACATGAAAAGTTAAGAATCAAACATTACATCAGCCGGAGACCTTAATATGTAGATTGCCTTCCATATGGATGAGTTGTAATAACCGCATTTAACAAGTTATTAATGAATGATTAGCATTTTAACAGAACTAGATCTGCCTGGGTTGGGAATCCATGCAAATTGGAAGGACCAACCACTGCATCACACTGCTAAACAGTCTCCCTTGCCAACTGGCAGCACAGTTCTGTCTATGCCATTCATTTCTAAGAGTCAAAGGCTGGTTTTCATCTTTTCAAAACTCAAATATAAACATAAATGACAATGATTGTCACTAACCTTGTTTACCATGACCCTCACAAAGTACCTGGTGTTCAATTCGTTTTTTAAGAAGCAAGGGAAAATATTTTTCCAAAGAAAATTCTGGATTTGAGCACTTTATTTCCTCCAGCAAAAGGTTTCTTACTTCTTTAGTAAAGTCCTTCCTTGTCCTCATCATCTGCAATGGAGAACAAAATGTACAATAACCATCCATTGCCGGCCGGGCAGTAGTAGCACACGCCTATAATCCTAGCACTTGGGAGGCAAAGGCAGGCGGATTTCTGAGGTCGAGGCCAGCCTGGTCTACAGAGTGAGTTCCAGGACAGCCAGGACTACACAGAGAAACCCTGTCTCAAAAACAAAAAAACAAAACAAAAAAACAAAAAAGACAAACAAACAAATAAACCCTCCATTGCCACATTGGGTGGCTCACAACTACCTGTAACTTCAGTTCCAAAGCATCTTACACGCTCTTCTGGCCTCTGTGGGCAGGTGCACATCAACACACACATATGCATTCAGGAATATATATAAACATAAAATTAAAAAATGCCTAGCTTTCAATTCTCCAATTCTACACACACACACACACACACACACACACACACACACACACACACACAAGCTCCATTCCTTTTTTCATTATCTTCTTTCTTTCTTTCTTTTGATTTTTCAAGACAGGGTTTCTCTGTGTAGCCCTGGGTATCCTGGAACTTACTCCGTAGATCAGGCTGGCCTTAAACTCCAAGATCTGCTTGCCTCTGCTGGAATTAAAAGTGTGCCACCAGCCCCCAAGCTGAGAATATTTATCTCAATTACGCTTGTTTTTAACTGGAGACTGGAGGACCTCTAGCCTAGACAGCTGATGATCAGTGATTTCCTATGAAAGCAGGATGGTACTTACCACAGCAGCAGGATTACTTCTTGGATTTGGATTCAAGGTGGAAAATTCACCAAAAGCAACAACATATTCTGAGAGATCTGTTACTTTAGTATTTAATTCCTTAAATTCAGTTAACAGAGGACAAGAAGGTGGCTTCAAATGCCATAACCAATATTCTAAAGAAAAACAGAGCATACTAAGTTATACACTGAATCTACTTACTAAATATCAAACACACAAACATTCAAAGGCCCTACAAACCTTAATATGTAAGAGACCCTGAGTTCAATTCCCAGCACTAGCAAACAAACCAAAGCAGCTACATGGTTAAGACAAAAATACCAAACACCCAAGTGAATGCAGTGAACAAAATGCATAGCTCTCCCACGTCAGGGCTCGCCCACGTCACGGCTCACTCACAGCATTCGAGAAGCGAGAAAGAACTGAGACCACAGGCTTGTCTAAGCTTTGTAGTAAGAACCCCACCAAAAACAACTGATAAAACTTACCTCATCTTCTCTTTAATTTGTAAAAATGAGCAAACTCATATTTTTGAATCTTTTAAAATCAACTTTGATATATAGGAGGAAAAATTAAAAAATCAAGGTACTATTCAGCATTCTGATTTAGAGTGTGTCTAAGGTTTTGATTTGCTTGTTTTGTTGTTATGTTGTTTGTTTTTAGACAGAGCCTCACTATGGAGCCCAGGCTGGGACTAAACTTGCTACCTCCCTCAGACTGGCCAAGAACTACAGATTCTCAACCCAGCCTTCCAACAAACCCACACTGAATTATTACAATGGTACTCATCTTACATCTTTCCATCAGGGATGTAAGATGACAGAGGTAGAAGAAGAATCTCTCTGCCTTCTTTGTCTGCTCTGTGTAGGAGCATCATCAGTAAACTTGAGTCCAGGGATTAGGAAAAAAAAGATAAAATACTCTTGTAATCATTAAAACTACCATCAGAATGCTATAAAACCAGAAATCCTACCCCATTTTCTTCTTTTAAATTTGTATTTACTGCCAGGCAGCACTCAGAACGCAGAAGCAGGTGGATCTCTGCCTAATATACATGTCAAGTTCCAGGACAGCCAGGGCTATGCAGAGAAACCCACTCCTTTTTTTTTTTTTTTAAGATTTATTTATTATATGTAAGTACACTGTAGCTGCTTTCAGACACTCCATAAGAGGATGTCAGATCTCATTACAGATGGTTGCTGGGATTTGAACTCAGGACTTTTGGAAGAACAGTCAGTGCTCTTAGCCGCTGAGCCATCTCTCCAGCCCCAAGAGAAACCCACTCTTGAGAAACTATAACAATGACAAATTATTTATCTCTTTTTAAAGCCTTTATTTTCCCTCTTTCCCTTCCTCCCTCCCTCCCTCCCTCCCTCCCTTCCTTCAAGACAGAGTCTCATAATGAACTTGAACTTGCTGTGTAGACCACGCTGGCTTTTAATTCACAGAGATTCTCCTGTTTATACCTAGTAAGTGTTGGTATTATATTTTTGTGTGTGCACCTGAGTGTATATATGTGTACCACATTTGAACTGTACTTATCAAGGACAGAAGAAAGTGTTTTTCTTCCTGAATGCAAGAAACATAGATCGATCTCCAGGAGCTGGAGTTACAGGTGGTAATGAGCCTTCATGTGGGTGCTGGGACTCAAACCCAGGTCCTCTGCAGGAGCAGTAAGTGCTCCTAACCACTCAGCCATTTCTCCAACCCTTTATCTTTTTAAAAAGAGAGTCTCACTATACAGCTCAGAAGGGCCTCAGTCTCCAGGCATTTGGAGAGCAGGTGCATGCCACTACCCTTATGGCTTTTACCTTTTCCTGTGTGCAGAAGATCAAACCAATGGCTCCCATATGCAGGCAAGTATTCTATCAGCTAGGGACATCCAAAGGTCCTTTTTTTTTTTAAACAATGCATAGTATCAGATTAGTTCTAACAGGGTAAGCATAAATACTTAACCAGGGAGGACCCCTGCCTATATCACAATACTTGGAGAGCTAATATAGAAGTACTGCTAAGTTTCAGGCCTAGGATAGATACATAATCAAGGTCAGAAAGGGCTACAGAATAAGAGACCCTGGCTTAAATACATTTGAGGTTAGCCTGGTCTATGTAGTGAGTTCCAGGCTGTTCAAGCTACACAGAAACCCTGTTTAAATGAACACACACACACACACATACACACACACTAAACAAACTTACCATCATCCTTCTGTTGTACATGAACAACCCTCTGGAAACTTGTACTCACTGCATTGTACACATCTAATGCAGCAGCTTTCTTTGCAATCTGACGTTTCAGTAAATCTGGCAAACCACTCATTAGAAAATCACGCTTTGCTTTAAACTGTACATCACAATCCTGAGTTTGTTCTGATGAATCTTGACTTTGAAGAAAATTATTTGAAAAGTAAAAGCAAAAGTTATAAGCAACTGAAGGAATAACAACCCAAGTTCAATTCCCAGGAACCATAGCATGGAGGAGAGAGTCAACTCCTACAAACTATTTTCCAGTCTCCATATGCATGCCTTGGCATGTGTGCACATGTAAATTAATTAATATAATAAAAATAATTAAAATAGCCAGGAATAGTGGTGCACACCCTTAATCCCAGCATTTAGGAGGCAAAGGCAAATACATCTCTGTGACTTTGAGGCCAGGCAAGTCTACTAAGTAAGTTCAAGGCAGCAGAGCTGACAGTAATACTATATCTTAACATAAATAAATAAAGTAAAATTTAAATTAAAAAATAAACTAGTGCCAGTTAAGTGGCTTAGCAGGTAAAGGTACTTGCTACCAAGACTAATGATCTGAGTTCAATCTCCAGGACTAACATGGGAGTAGGAAAAAAACCCAAATCTCTGCCCTACACACACCCATACCCACATATAAGCAAGTAAATAAATGCAAAAGAATTAGAGAATGAACCATCTAGACAGTGAGATGGCTTAGTGGTAAAGGCACTTGCCAAACAAGCCTGGTAACTTGAGTTCCATTCACAAATAGAAGAAAGGGCCAATTTACAATTTGCCAACATAGGCATACACATGCACAAACAGACACATACAATAAAAATAAAATCTAAAAAACTTTTCAAAATTAAGCACAAGCACACCCAATATATTAGCTGGTAAATTTCTCTTTTGCTCATCTACTCATGTTCATAAATTAAATGGAGACAAATATGTATACAATAAATAAACAAGTGTCTTAGCTAGGCAGTGGGGACCCATGCCTTTAATCCCAGCAGGCAGATCTCTGAGTTTGAGGCTAGCCTGGTCTACAGAGTAAGTTCTAAGACATCCAGGGCTAAGAAACCCCTTCTGGAAAAAATCACAACAATAATAATAATAGTAATAAATAAAATAAAAAAAAAAGTCTTTAAAAAAAAAGAGAGAAAAGAATCAAACCCACAGCCAGGTAGTGGTGGCATGTGCCTTTAACTCCAGTACTTGGGAGGCAGAGTTTGAGGCCAGCCTGGTCTACCAAATTAGTTTCAAGGCAGCCATGGCTGCACAAAGAAACCCTGTCTCAAAAAACAAACAAATAAATGAATCAAACTCAGACCTCAATGGGCAGTGGTGGCTCCAACCTTAAATCCCAGCACTTGGGAGGCAGAGGCAGAGTGGTTCTAAGACAGCCAGGGCAACATGGAGAAACTCTGTCTCAAAAACAGCAAAAAACAAGGGGGCTGGAGAGATGACTCAGCCGTTAAGAGCACTGACTACTCTTCCAAAGGTTCTGAGCTCAATTCCCAACAACCACATGGTGGCTCACAACCATCTGTAATGGGATCTGATGCCGTCTTCTGGTGTGTCTGAAGACAGCTACAGTGTACTCATCATACAAAAAAAAAAAAAAAAAATACAAAAAGATTCAGAAAATAGGAGATGTGCTTTTCTACTAGTAGTGGAGGGAGCAGGGGGTGATATAAAGGTAAAGATGTAGGGGGAAGTTGTAGCTGAAGGTTAAGGGAAGTGGTACAAGGTATCAATCCATTTAGCATTTATCATCTTATCCATATTGTACACCTACAAACAGCTTTGGATGTGTGCAGGCAAATGCTTCCTCAATTTATCTACTGTCTACCCAGGAATGGTGAGCACAGAAAGCATGTAGCTGGTGGATTCTGTACACGGTTTCATAAGTCAAGGAGTCAACAGCCCTTGGAGAAAAGGCTATTCTTTAGATGGTATGACTAGAAGGTGTACTCAAACAGTTAGTGAGTGACTGGCATATAAGGAAACAGGGTAAGCAGCTGTTTTTGCTTGCTATAACAACCCCCCCAAACCTAGGTCATTTATAAAGAAAGCTTTATCATTGTGTGTGGTGGCACATGTCTGCAACTTTAACACTCTGGAAGAGGCAGGAGAATCAGGAGTTCAAGGACATCTTTGGCTACATAGTGAGTTCAAAGCCAGTCTATGCTACATGAAAATGTTTCAATCAACCAAACCAACAAACTAACAATCACATCTGGCATGATGGCTCCACAGGTAAAGTACTTGTTGCCACACAAACCTGGCAGCCTGAATTCAATCCCTGGAACTCACAGAAAGGTAGGAGACCTACTCCACAAAGCTGTACCCTGACTCAGGAGGCTGAATTTGAAGATGGAGGAAGTTAGCAAGACCCTGTCTCAATTAAAGGGCTGGAATATGGTTGAATGTCAGAGTGTTTACTAAGTAAACACTGTTCAATTTCCAGCACTGAGGAAAACACACACGCGCGCGCGTGTGCGCGCGCGCGCAAACACACACACACACACACACACACACACACACACACACACACACACGTATGCATGTACGCACGCACACACCCACCCGTGTCCCACAAAGATTTTTTTTTTGTTTTTTTCGAGACACGGTTTTTCTGTGTAGCCCTGGCTGTCCTGGAACTCACTTTGTAGACCAGGCTGGCCTCGAACTCAGAAATCCGCCTGCCTGTGCTTCCCGAGTGCTGGGATTAAAGGCGTGGACCACCACTGCCCAAGTGAGTAGAGCACCTGTCCTTTAAGTGTGGAGACTGGAGTTGGGATGCCATCGCCCACATTACCCACTGCTGGGTAATGGAGGAAGACCCTGCCATCTGCCTCTGGCCTCCATTTACATATGCGTGAGCACCTGCACACAAGTACAGGTAAGCACAGACACCGCAGAGAGGCATATACACACACCACACATATATGCATATGCAAAAAAGGACTTCAAATGCCCATTGACATCTAGTTAAACAAATAAACACAACTTGTAGTCCATAAAACATTCAATGTTTAAATATTTGTGTTGGACTGACCTGCTTTCATCCAAATCAAAGACAGGAATGGCTGCTCTTTTGGTCCTTTTGGCAAGAAATAAAGGAGCAATTTTCATTTTTCCTTAGAAAAATCAATACTTGGATTAGTTAGTATTAAATGTTTACCATCTCCACTTACCTTCAGTTGTTTTCAAAGTTATCTTTTAAACTTTTTAGAAATTTAACTTAATTATAAAAATGGTATATAATGTTTCATCAGCTTTGTAATATCAAATCCCCTAGGAAACTTTCATTTTTACCTATAGAATCCTATAATGCACATCTCAAAATTTTGCTCAGACGCTGGCTCAATAAATAAATACTGGTTTTCTTTTCTTTTCTTTTTTGGTTTGTCTTTTCCCTTTTTTTTTTAATTTCTCTTTTTGGTTTTTCGAGACACGGTTTCTCTGTGTAGCCCTGGCTGTCCTGGAACTCACTCTTCAGACCAGGCTGGCCTCAAACTCAGAAATCCGCCTGCCTCTGCCTCCCAAGAGCTAGGATTAAAGGCGTGTGCCACCATTGTCCAGCAATAAATAAATACTTAAAAAACCAACAACAAAACCCCGGGGACTGTAGAGATGACTTACTGGACAAAGCCTGACAGACACCCTGGGTTTTTAATCCCTGAAGCTCATAAGTTACAAGGTGGAAGGTGAAGACCCACACCTAAAATTGTCTTGCACTCTCATATGGGGAGCACAGAAAAATTTGAAAGACAAGTTTTGAAGTTGCTAAGTATATACATACAGAAGTACAATAATTTAAAGTATGTTCCCCCCCCCAAAAAAAACTTAAAACATAAACAAGATGCCCAATTTTTCTTTGAAAAACTTGATCAAAATTTTACTTATCAAAATGGAAATAATTAGACAGGCAAGGTGGCACATACCTATAATCCCAGCACCTGAAGGTAGAGGCAGGGAGTTGAGGTGTTCAAGGCCAGCCTCAATTATATAGTAAGTAGCCAGCCTGGTGTGATAGGAGATCCTGTCCCACAAAATAAAACTGAGAACCCAGAAGCAGGCAGATCTCTGAGTTCAAAGCCAGCCTGATCCACATATTGAGTTCCAGAATAGTCAGGGCTATCCAGAGAAACTGTCTCAAAAATCTAAAACACTAAAAACAAACAAACAAACAAAAAAAAAAAAATCAAAACCAAACCAAACCAAACCAAAGCTAGGCATTATGGTATCTATATGCCTTTAATTCCAGCACTTCATATGCAGAGACAGGCAGATCTCTGTAGCCAGTTCCAGACCAGGAAAACAGAGTGCAAGCCTGTCTCAAAGAAAACAAAACACCTAAAATTTATGATTTCTGGGATAAGACACCAGAATATTCAGGATGAATTGCCCCCAAACATTTATGGATAGTAATCCATAAAACAGTACTGAGTAAAAGAGTATCCATAAAACAGTAGTGAATCCAATTACCAGGGACATTTTTAGAAGACTTGTTAAGTTTTTTTCCTAGTACATCATTCAGATTCTGAAGTTTCTTCTGACTTTTCTCTGGTTCTCTTATAGAAGTTGGACTTGAGTCTATTACTATTACAGAGTCCTAAAACAAAAATATGAGAAAAAACAAAAACACTTTAAAACAGCATTTTCCATTACTCTCAGTAAATCCTAATAACCCCAGGGAACGCCTAAGACAGCTCTGAGCTAAGCTGTTTTCACACAAACTTAATAACACACAATGTTCATAACTCTTACAGTGAAACAGTGAAAATGAAGGGTTTTCCCTTTTCTTCATAATTTCAAATAAAAGATTCTTATTACAGATTTTTGTAATTTCAGCAGATAAACACTGTTAATCCTGCCACAGCTGTCCAGATAACTGACGTGGCTCCTAATGGGGAGATAGCAAGTAAAGCAGGATACAGTGATAACAGAGTAACTGGTCTCACGGAAGGGTGGGGTTGCGGCTCAGTGATAACAGTCTTCGGTATTCTATCATACAATATTTTATGAACTATCCAGAACAGACAAATCTATAGAAATAGAAAGCAAATAAGCAGCTATCATAGTGAGATGTGAGGACGGGGAAGCAACAGCTAGAAGAAAGGTAGAAAGGTGTCCTCCGTGGAGGTAACAGGAATGTCCCAAACTGGCCTGTGGCACATAGTCACAATCCCAGCTCAGGCCAAAGGATGGTGAATTTGAGGGACCCTGGGCTACACAGCAAGACCTTATATCAAAAATGAGAGATTTTTCTAAAATTGGCCATAGTAGAAGTAGAACTCTGAATATATTCAAAGATACTGAACTACATACTTTTTTTAAGACAGGGTACCATATAGGCCACTGTCCTTGATCCTCTTACGTAGCCTGAGGATCACTTGAACTTCTAGTCCCTCTACTTTACCTCCCTAGTGCTAAGATCTAGATATGCACCATAATGCCTTAGGTTTTGAATTGTATACTTAAATGGCGTGTGAATTATATCTTAATAAAACTATTTTTAAACATTTTCCAAAATAAGAAAATGGTTTTATTGCAATATAATTCACACGCCATTTAAGATATAATTACTATCCTTTAGCAGGATTGTAAAAGCTAGGTAGACGACAATACTTGGAGTGTGAATTTCCAAGTTTGAGAATGAAGTGAACCGTGAGTTATCTGGGAAGAACTCAGTGTGCCTGTGGTAAAGAAACTGCTTGATGATCGAGCAGAACAGGTCAGTTTACAAGACACCTTGAGAGACCTGAGACGCGCACTGTACCCTGTAAGCCAAATGCTCTTCAAGCAGCACGCCCACCACACTCTGCGGCTGTCGAGTGGAAAGGTTTCCTTCTTCCACTCTTTATAACAAGGAAAACTAGCGCCTGTACTGGCGGGTCGGGAGACGTTGGGATGCTTACATCTATCTCTGGCGACTTCTCCTTTGCAGAACGTGCCTGGTGCCTAGAGGACCGCCTCAAGGGTACCACTGTTTCTTCAGTCTTTGATCCGCCAATTTGGAATGCTTTTGCTTCCTCAATCAGTTCTTTTGCTTTTGATATATTTTTTGAAGTACTATTTGCCTAGATAAAAATTGGGACTATTAATTGAGATCACAGCAAGAATTTCATATTTAAGAAAAAAAAGAATTTCGGGGCTGGTGAAATGGCTCAGTGGGTAAGAGCACCCGACTGCTCTTCCAAAGGTCCAGAGTTCAAATCCCAGCAACCACATGGTGGCTCACAACCATCTGCAACAAGATCTGACTCCCTCTTCTGGAGTGTCTGAAGACAGCTACAGTGTACTTACATGTAATAAATAAATAAATAAATAAATCTTTAAAAAAAAAAATTTCATAGTCACAGAAAAAATAGAAATGTATAATAGAAAAATATATTTACATCACATTAATAGTCAACCAAGAAAAGATCATTCAAATTTTACCAGGGACCCCAAATGCACATTCAGTGATAATTACTAATTGTCCTTATAAGTGCATTTGCATGTCTGTAAAACACCCAGGAGGGCCAGAAAGACAGTTCAGTTCTGTGTGAGAATCTGAGTTTAACACCCCAGAACCAGCTGGGCCATGGTGGCTACACTGTTAGTCCCAAATTGAGGCAGAAGCACAGAGGCAGAGGGGCAGAGAGGAAGAGAGACAGAGGCAGAGACAATCTGTGAGTTCAAGGACAACCTGATCTACAGAATGAGTTCCTAGATATCTAAGGCTACACAGAGAAACCCTGTCTCAAAAAACCAACCAATCAATACCTATGAATGAATGAATGAATAAAACAAAGTCCCAGAACCAGGTGGGCAAAGTGGCCCATGCCTTTCATCCCAGCACTGGGAGACAGAGGCAGGTGGATCTCTGGGAGTTTGAAGACAGCCTGGTCTACATAGTATGACCCTGTCTCAAAAAAAAAAAAAAAAAATCCAAAACACAACAAAAAAAGAGATAGCCTATCCAAGAACTCTAGGCATGATAGCTGCTAGATACCAACCAGTAATCCCAATGTTCCTATAGTGAAATGGGACGATTCACAAGTTGGCTAGCCTAGACAAAAAAAAAAGTGCAAAGTGCAAATCAAAGATCCTGTAAGAAATAAAATGGAAAGCAAAGACCAACACCACAGTGTGCTATTGCATACTGCTATGAATGTACATATGAGGGGCTGGTGAGATGGTTCAGCGGTTAAGAGCACCGACTGCTCTTGCAAAGGTCCTGAGTTCAAATCCCAGCAACCACATGGTCGCTCACAACCAACTGTAACAAAAATCTGATGCCCTCTTCTGAAGTGTCTGAAGACAGCTACAGTGTACACACATATAACAAATGAATAAATAAATCTTAAACAAAAAGAATGTACATGTGAGTACTACACATACATACAAACACATAGTATACAGATTCAAAAAACAAAAACTCAAAAGAAGGTCGATAATTTACATTAGAATTGGTCAGTTTTCCTACAACCTTGATGACAATCTGTGTTGGCTAACTGTATTTAATGTTAATTCTGTTTTCTCCATGGGGGGCTGTGAACACGGAATGAGTCAGCACTCAGGTGATTTCCTGTAAATCTCCTTCCCAACTTAATTTATAAATAAAGGTTAGAGCCAGTGATTGGATGGAGAAAGAGGGGAAGGTAGAGGTGAAGGTTTTGGGAGAAAAGGAGGTGGGGGTGGGGGGATGACAGAAGAGGAAGAAGAAGGAAAGTGGAGCAGAAGCACATGGCCTGGAGAAACCGCAAGCTGTAAGGGGAAGATGAGGAAGATGGTAGTGTAGTGGTAGATCTGCCCAATCTAGACATGCAGCTTGTATTCATATTAATTGAGTTGTTTTCATTGCCCAGACTTATTTGGATTGGAGATTTTTCACAACAAATCTATTTTTTTGATTTTAGCCAACAAGTTCAGGTAAAGTATTAAGTAAGCTCTCATTACATAATATAAAGGGAAAATATATAATACATGTACATTGCCTTTATAGAATCTAATACAACATGACAGGAGAGAGTTAGGAACAAAGCTGGGGTCTGGGTGTGGTAACACACACCTATAATCCTAGCTCTCAGGATTATAGAACCAGAGGCAAGAGGATCTCTGTTGAGTTCAAAGCCAGCCTGATCTGCATAGTGAGACCCAGTCAAGGACGTATAGGAAGGGGCTGGGGAGGTGGCTCAGTAGTTAAGAGGCCTGGCTGCTCCTATAAGAGGAATGGGAATAAATGGCACACGTCTTAATTAAGGGACCCTTGGGAATCTTCTTTGACATGACTTCTAGTAACTACTGCCAGTCCTTTAAGGAAACAATACTGTCTTCAGGACTCCAGTACTTTTCTTACCTTTTTCTTCTGAGAAGTGAGCTCTTCCTCAGTTGTTTCAGATTTCTTAGAACTTTTCTTGGATTTTTTGGGAGTACTAATTCTAGTGAATTTCATTCTGGGAAAAAAATGACATTTATAAACATTTTCATAATATTGTACAAGAATCTTAAATATAAAAATAAACCAGTTGATATTACAATTTAAACAAACTGCAAAACCAATTCTCATCACTTTGATTCAACAGTAAGCTAAACTTTATTTCTTTCTGGTCCTAGGGATGGATCCCAGGGTCCTGTACATGCTAAGCAACCATTCTATTACATTGCCAGCCCCAAGGTTTATCATTTATTATTTCATTTAAAAATAGTAAACCTAATCAACACATTTTCAGGACCCCTTTCTGCTGCAGAGAGCTTACTGTTAGCAAACAAAAGTAATAGCCTTACCAGGTGTGGTGATACACACCTATAATTCAAGCACAAGGGAACCAGAGACAAAAGACCACTCATGAGGGCTGGAGAGATAGCTCAGTGGTTAAGAGCACTGACTGCTCTTCCAGAGGTCCTGAGTTCAATTCCCAGCAACTACATGGTGGCTCATAGCCATCTGTAATAGGATCCGATACCTTCTTCTGAAGGTGGCTACAGTGTACTCCTATACATAAAAATAAAGATTTCTTAAAAAAAAAAATCACTCATGAATTCAAGGGTAGCCTTATCTCTATAGCAAGTTCCAGGCCATCCAAGAGAGACCCTATCTCAAAAAAATAAAGAAAAAGGGGCGGAGGAAGGAAGGGAGCAAGCAAGGAGAGGCCGAGGGAGGGAAAGGGAGAAAAGAAGAGAAGCAAAGAGAAGAAAATAAACCTACCTGTCTAGTATGAGCCCCATGGAGCATAGCAAAAGCAGAAACAAAAAGAAGAAGGTAGCACAACTTGAAGAAAGTTAGAACTTGTGCCAGGATCACTGTAACATTGGGCAAGGCCAGTATGCAAGCTCCATCATCTACTGGTCAGTTTACCTAAGGAATAACACTCAGCTGGCTGTGCTGGTGCTTGCCTTAATTCCAGCACCCTGACCGCAGAGGCATGGGGATCCCTTTGAGTTGAAAGCCAGATTGGTCTACATAAAGTTCCATGACAGCCAAAGGTATACAGAGAGGCCCTGTTTCAAAACAATAATAAAAAACTACTCTTATAATTTATTTTTAATCTCATATTTGATGAACTCATATTTGAAGACTATTTCTCTCCAAGGATTATCAACTATGACAAATAAGAGTTTAGAACTCATCTTAAATCTATCTGAAAAATCTTCTGAAATGGACTTTAAATTAGCTATATTGTGGTGATACACACCAGGAATCCCAGCACTTGGAAGAGGATTTGAGTCCTAGACTAATTCTGTACATAGCAAGAACAAGACTGGGGGGCTGGAGAGATGGCTCAGTGGTTAAGAGGACTGACTGCTCTTCCAGAGGTCCTGAGTTCAATTCCCAGCACCCACATGGTGGCTCACAGCCATCTGTGATGGGCTCTGACGCCCTCCTCTGGGGTGTCTGAAGAGACAGAGTAGTGTGCAGAGGTACACTAGATTTCCCAGCACTCACAGAACCGGAGCAGAAGGACTGCTACAGTCTGAAAACATTCTAGGCTATAGACGGAGTCCTAGGCCAGCCTGGGCTACTGAGTATGACCCTATCTCAAAACAAAAGCCAAGTTTGGTGGCTCAGGTCTGTCATCCCAGCTACTTGGGAGAGTACAGAGAAGGATAGCATGTTTAAGACCTGGCAGAAAATCAGGGCCAGCCTAAGTAACCTATGACCTTTGTCTCAAGATGAAAAGAGGACTTGTATATGGCTCAGTGGGTAGACAGACCACTTACCTAACCTATGAGGGCCAGTCCTCAGGGCTATATACACATCAAAAATCCTTTACAAATAAACTGTGTTCTAGAAAATAAATGGACTCTACAATGCTTGAAGAATTTTCCTTCCCAATTAATAATACATGTAGATGCTCCATCTTAAGAAGAAAAACAAAATTTTACCTAATGGGGCTCTCGGAATCAGAAGATACTATTATTAATTCTGCTGTATACAGGTTGTGCTTTTCTGATGTTCTGGCTGATTTTGGGGTGGAAGCCTTCACTGGAATAGTGTCCTGAGCATCCTCAGACTCAGTACCTCCCAGAGCATTTGTTGCAGGCGTGCTGCAACTTCTCAGAGATCTCCTGATTGGTTGGCGTGTAGAGACATACTCCAGGCTACTTCCAGGCTCAGCTCTGTGATGTGTAACCATATCCCTGGTTGGTGTGCTGCTGCTTCTTGACTTATTTCTATTACACAGAGACATTTGTACAGAGTCATGTGCCGTATCCTCACAAACAAGATTTTCACTGTTAAGTAATGCATTGCTTTTGAGAACTTCTGATTTCTGTCTTACACTCCTTCGTAGGCTATTTTGATCCTGTTCATCTTTTAAGGAAAAGGCTGTTTTTTCCTTTTGTATGTTTTCTTCTCTGTTTCCACCTGCAGTAGTCCTAGTTTTCTTACCCTTTTTATTTGGCTTTTTACTTTTCTCCTTAGGAAAACTTCCTCTATCGGCATGTGACTGTAGACAGCCTTGGCTTGAAACTCTTTGAATATTAGGATTTTCTATAATTTTTTCAGAACTGCTATCTCCTTCATGGACAGATTTTTCACTTGGGTCTTTCTGCTTCTCCAGAGGTTTCTTGAATCCATTTTTGAGCGTGTCTGGCGGTGGCTGCCTAAATGCTCTCATGAACTGCTGTCTTTCCTCCATGCTGCACTTTGGTACTGAAGCCTCAGAGTTCCAGGCTTCCAGCACCGCCAGCTCTAATTGGCCCTCCTGGATCACAACATTAGATTTCCTCTTCTGAACTGGCTGCTCATTTTCTGGGTCAGAGAGACTATTCTCCAGCTCAGGCTGCTTCTGTTTCAAGAAAATTGGGGGTATTTTCCCTTTCTTCTTAGGGGGAGTGGGGTGAACTTGTGCAAGAACAGTAACTGTCTTGAGGTGCAGCTGTGGCGATGGTTCGCAGCTTCCCGACAATTCGCCTTCAGAACCACTTTTGACTGCTTCACCTGGCCCAGAAGGAACACAGGCTGGAACTGCAGGGTCAGGTATCTCTTCCACTTTAGCTGCCTTGTGACTTTTTACAAATTCCTCATAGGAGACAGTAATTGTACTCTCCTTTAAATCAGCTCTTTTGGTTGCATGAGTCCTGGAGTCGTTTTCCTCAGCTAGGGAAGGTTTAGTCAGCTTGCTGTCTTTGCCACCATCCTCAGGCAGACTAAGTTCATCTGCTAAGGGCACACTTTCAGACTGACCCGTTACCTTGCTACGCTTCCTCTTCCTCAGTATCCTGTCATCACTTTTTGTGGTGCATTGTTTAGGATTTACTTTCTTTTTGGAGGACTTAGTATTTGGCTGGTTTCTGCTGTCTTCAATACTTTCTGCGAGAACCTCCACATGTTCCTTGTAAAGGGAAACAGAAGCACTGCTTTCCACACAATCACTTAAACCACCGTCCTCCTTACTATCATTGTTACTAATTTCAACTGGACACTCATCCTGAATTTTAATATCATTCAGTTGAGAGGATAAACTAACTCTCTTTCTTTTCCTCTTAAATTCTCTATTTGAGAATACTTCCAATGGCGTCTTACAGTCTTTGCTGTTGCCAACAAGCAATGGGGGAGATGGCTTTATTTTGTACGCCTTTGTCGATTGTGGCTTCTCGGTTGTGAGTGAGGTCTTTCTAAAATAATGTAGAATATTACTGGGTTTTGGTGGAGAGAAAACCTTGTCTCCAGTCTTCCCTATTGGTGATAAATATTTGGTGATTGTTTCGCAGGAAGAGTTGTCATCATCTTTTCTCCGCTTTTTGCATGGCTAGCAATTTAAGGAGAAAAAAAGCCACAATTCA
>NC_000077.6:79984120-80091620 GCF_000001635.26 Mus musculus | reverse complement strand
CCAGGTTGCACTCCTGGGCTACAAGATGAGAGCTCAAAGAAGTCTAAATAATATTATCTACTTATAAAGATCCTTAAACCTGGCCTAGAAATTCACTAAATTAAGCAAATATGTTGTGGTGATGGTTTGATTAAGAATGCCTACCATAGGCTCATATATTTGAATTATTGAATTTTGGGGGTTTTTTTGTTTGTTTGTTTGTTTGTTTTTGTTTTTGAGAAAGTTTCTCTATGTAGCTTTGGCTATCCTGGAACTCTCTCTAGATCAAGTTGGCCTCAAACTAAGAGATTCACCAGCCTTCTCTTCTCACAAGTTGTCCTCTGATCTTCACACATATGCTGATCCTGGCACATACAATAAATAAATAAATGTAACAAAATAATTTTAAAGGGTAAGAAGAATTTGTAAGGGGTAAAAATAACATTCAAAATAACTGGCAGGAATAATAAACGATATTGGGACAAATTTTGACCATTTAGATAAATGAGGTAAAATTAAATATGTTGAAATAATAAGTGAATTAAAAGTGAATTTATTATTATCATCTTTAAAGCTTTGAGATGGTATCAGAGGCACCACACAACAGACACTCAAGTAAGATCTAAGTTCAAGTACTAGACCTGACATCTACTGGTATGGAAATCTTAAGCAAATTAATTTTTAAAATATAACTTGGGGCTGGAGAAATGGCTCAGCGGTTAAGAGCACTGACTGCTCTTCCAGAGGTCCTGAGTTCAATTCTCAGCAACCACATGGTGGCTCACAACCATCTGTAATGAGATATGATGTCTTCTGGTGTGTCTGAAGACAGCTACAGTGTCCTCATTTAAATAAATCTTTTAAAAAAAAAAAAAACTCGATTAACGGGGTGTGAATGGTGCATTCCTGTGATCCCTGAATAAGCAGGCTGAGGTGAGTAGGTGATGAATTTGAGATGTGCTGTGCTACACAGTAAATAATATAAATATTCTGTAGCTGAAAAAGTTACTTAATTATAAAAATTAAGAATTAGAATTTAAGTGAATACACATCTTAGCTCACTTTAAGGGCACCAGAACACATCAGAAAGCTAGCCTGGTATATGGTGTATAAAAACCATAGCATCTCTGAAGAGGCACAAGCCTGTAATGATGACAGAAGAAAAAGTAGGTCAGAGATGTACTTTAAGATCCTAAAAACTACTTCTAAACGGCATAGAATATCTTTATAGTTGTTTAGTATATATTTCTCTTTCTTTCTCAGAAAGCAAGGGCTTCCTACATTAAGCACTGTCCTCTACTTAGTGTATTCTCTAAAACATGGTAAATATTAAGCACCTACATGTCACTGAGACTCTTAACTACATTACATTAAGCTCTGCGGTCACGGTAAGTTCCTTACTTGATCCATTTAAGTGACATTCTAAATGGAATTCCTAGGACAGGTATTAGTACGGGACTAGCTGAACTTAAAGCTTCATCTTCTTCGCCGTTCTGTGATCCCACATCATCATGAACAAAGAAAGTGACCCTGAAATCCTTGGTGACATGCTATTCCACCAACGTTTCAAGGACCCGGGAACTGTAGTTTTCAAATCCTGACTTAACAACCAGCCCGAAAATATCTTAAAATGCCAACGCTTTTGTGAGAGCTTTACACGGCACACTGAGGCAACTATCCCACACAAAATTATGACTGTGGGTCATCGTGTCCCTCCTTCCTCGTCCCAGAAGCACGCAGGACTCCCCCCATCCTCACGCCACAATTCCCCAACACTGGCAGAAAGGAACTTGACGGATCCTCACCTCAATCTCGTAGTCCTTCACAGGAAGGGGTGCTGCAGCCGCCGCCATGCTCAGGACCCCCACCATGATCTCTGCCTCCTAGAACCCGGGCTCCTAGGCCCTTCAGAGGTCCGGCCCAGCCTGGCTGGAGGCCATAGGGGCGGCAGGTCCAGTGGGAGCGAGCTGCGAGCCGGGGAGCCCGTCTCGGGTCTCGTAGAGACCACCGGCCGGACGCGAGTGAGAGGCTGGGCCCAGGGCCGCCGAGTCAGACTCAGACAGAGATGTACGGGAAGCCCGGGCTCAGGCCCCGAGGTGGCGGCGGGACAATACAAGGTGCCCCCGGGGCAGATTCTCCAGAATAAGCGCTCGAGCCCCACAGAACGCAGATCGGACTAGTGGGGCTTCGGCGGGAGTTCTGTCAATTGGGTTTTCCCGCCGTCCGGAGCGCAGGGGGCGGAGCCTACGACCGCTGTCGGAGGCTGCGCAGACGGTGAGCCGCGAAGGACAAACTACTTCCTTTGGCGAATCTGCGCGCGATTGTAGCAATTTTAGATTAGGAATCTAGTTGAATTTCAGAGATTCGCACTTCCATGTTAAAGTTTGACTTATTGAAGACGTGTTTTGTCTAAGATTACCTAATCATTTGGTGGCCGAATTAACTTAGACTTTAGCCGTTCTTTTTGTTTGTTTGTTTTTCAAGACAGAGTTTCTCTATGTAGCCCTGGCTGTCCTGGAACTCACTCTGTAGACCAGGCTGGCCTCCAAGTGCCGGGATTAAAGGCGTGTGCCACCACTACCCGGCGACTTTAGCTATTCTTAAAATTATATTTTTGAAGCCAGGAAGTGGTGGTGCACTTGGACGGCAGAGCAGCAGATATCTTTAAGTTTGAGGCCAGACTACGTAGAAAGTTCCATTTCAGCCGAGAGACTCTGTCGTTATATAGATAGATATGTAGATAGACTGACTGACAGAAAGACAGACAGACAGAAGATAAAAAGAGATAGAGGAGCCAGGCAACGGAGGCACACTCACACCATTAATTCCAGCACTCTGGAGTTAGCAGAAACAGGCAGACCAGCAGTTTGAGGCCAGCCTGGTATACAGAGAGAAATCCAGGACAGCCAAGGCTACACAGAGAAACCCTATCACGAAAAATCTAAAAAAGGAAGAAAAGAGGCAGCCAAAAGACACCTCATGTTGATCTCTGTACTCTGCATGTATGTATGTACATCTGCACTAACCCACAGGAACATATTATACACATCACACACACAAATATATTTTTTCTTGTTTGTTTGTTTGTTTGTTTGTTTGTTTTTGAGACAGGGTTTCTCTGTATAGCCCTGGCTGTCCTGGAACTCACTTTGTAGATCAAACTCAGAAATTCACCTGCCTCTGCCTCCCAAGTGCTGGGATTAAAGGCGTGCGCCACCACTGCCTGGTGTGTATATATTGGAGGCCAGAAGAGAACATGGAACTGGAATTACAGGCAGTTTTGAGCTACCATTGTGGATGCTGGAAACCAAACCAAGGTCTTCTGCAAGAGCAACAAAGCCCTTTACAACTGAGTCATCTCTCAGGCCTCAGAAAGCATGGGCTGGGCTACTGAGCTACACACCCAGCCCACAATTAACCATTATAAACAGTCTTTGTAAAACCCAGTCACAGTGGTTAAAGATTTAACTGCTGCTGGGGCAGTGGTGGCACATGCCTTAGTCCCAGCACTTGTGAGGCAGAGGCAGGTGGATTTCTGAGTTTGTGGCCAGCCTGGTCCACAGAGTGAGTTCCAGGACAGCCAGGGCTACACAGAGAAACCCTGTCTCAAAAAAAAAATCAAAACAAAAAACAAACAAACAAAAAAGAGCGTAGACTGCACCTGCAGAGGACCTGAGTCTGGTTGCCAGCACCTAAGTCAGGTAGGTCACAACAGTCCTTAGTTCCAGCTCCAGGAGATCTGATGCCGTGTTCTGGACTTCACAGGTATTCACTCACACACACCCACATACCCACAGACAGACACACAACTGCACACATAATTTAAAAATAAATAAAAATAAGAACAAGTAAGTGGACTGTCAATGTTGTTGGAGTGCCACAGAGGATCAGAGAGCTTGCAGCACAATCACGAAAACATCCCAGCCCCGTGGAACACACTGGGCATTGTGTGTATGGCTGGAATGCCAGCTCTGAGACCAGCAGAGATAGGAGGACAACGGGGCCCGGCCTCCAGCCTAACTGGGAAACCATGAGCCCAGGTTCATGGCTACTCACAACCATAGGTAACTTCAGGCCCAGGGGATCTGATGCCCTCTTTTGGCTTCCATAGGCACAAAAACTCTGAATGAATGGGGTACAGAAACATACATGCATGCAAAATATTCATATACATAGCACACATATATACACACACACATACATACACACACACACACACACATATACCAGGGGCTAATCGGATATAGTAGCACACACCTATAATCACAGCACTTAGGAAGTAGAGGTGAAAGGTCAGCAGTTCAAGATTATTCTTCACTGCACAGTATGTTTGAGGCCAGCCTCAGCCCCACGAAACTCTATCTCAAAAAACAAAAACAACTTAAAAAGCAAATAACAAAAAAAAAAAAAAAAACTGTCCCTGGAACCTCTGCACACCTGCTTTGCCTCAGTCAAAATTCTGTGCTTTAAACTTAAGGTTTCTGAGCTTCCATTGTACCTGATGCATTATGTTCCACATTTCCACTTAGTCTGTGCTGTCAGGGCTGGACTGTGAGAGCAAGCAGAGCGCCCCCTGCTGGTTTCGTTCTTAGTTGCTCTCTAAACATTTTGTGTCTGAGTGTGTGCTGTGTGTGCTTGTACACAGCCACATGATCCAGCCTTTCACGTAAGCACTTTGACATTTTAAAAGAGAAGCATAACTTAATCCCAGCACTAGAGAGGCAGAGGCAGGCGGATTTCTGAGTTCGAGGCCAGCCTGGTCTACAAAGTGAGTTCCAGGACAGCCAGAGCTATACAGAGAAACCCTGCCTGGGGGGGGGGGGGGGGGGAGGGGGGGGGAGCTATAACTTAGAGATGTTTACTTTTGGTGGTTGGTTTCCTGTTTATTTTTGTTCTTTTGAGACAGGGTCTATGTAGCCCTGGCTGTCCTGTAACTTGCTCTGTAGACCAGTCTAGATCTCTCCCAGCATCTGACTCCAGAGTGTGGGAATTAAAGGTGTGTGCTACCATGACCAGCTATTTAAATTCTCTTTTTTAAAGATTTTTTTTTTAATTTTTTTTTAAAGATTTATTTATTTATTATATGTAAGTACACTGTAGCTGTCCTCAGACACTCCAGAAGAGGGAGTCAGATCTCCTTACGGATGGTTGTGAGCCACCATGTGGTTGCTGGGATTTGAACTCCTTGACCTTCAGAAGAGCAGTCTTACCCACTGAGCCATCTCACCAGCCCCTTATTTTTTTTTTTTATGTGAGTACACTGTCACTTTCTTTAGACACACCAGAAGATGGCATTGCATCCAATTATAGATGGTTGTGAGTCACCATGTTGTTGCTGGGAATTGAACTCAAAACCTCTGAAAGAGCAGTCAGTGCTCTTAACTGCTGTGCCATCTCTCCAGTCACTATTTAAAATCTTTTGAAGAATTTTTTTGTTACTCTTTTGGGCCCTCAAAACAGGGTTTTTTTTTTTGTGTGTGTGTGTAGCCCTGACTATCTTAGAACTTACTCTGTATACCAGCCTGGCCTCAAACTCACAGAGATCTGCCTATCTCCTGAGTGCTGGGATGAAAGGCATGCACCACCACCGGGCTTACTGTTATTATTCTTACTTATGTGTTTGAGTGTGTGTCTATGTGTGGTATGTGCAAACATGTGAGAAGGCCAAGGCATCACATTCATCTGCAAGTAACAAGGGGGTTGGGCGCTACCCTACATGGGCACTGGGAACCAAACTCAGTTCCTCTGCAAGAGCAGTATGCACTTTGAACTGCTGGGCCCACTCTGGAGTTCCTCTTTTTCGTTGTTTTTGTGCAGTGCTGGGAGGTGGTGACATGTCAAACCAAACAGGGCCTTGCACATCTTAGGTGAGCACTGTCACCAAACTGTTCTTGTGCTCAGAGGTACTTAAGCCTCTGCTCATCGTCTCTGCGCTTCATAACCCTTTCTCTTGTCCTTTTGGTGTCAGTGCAGTCCCCTGGTTGTCCCACTGACTTGGGGAAGGCTAATCCCACGCCCTCCTCTGGATCCTTGTAATCTGAGCTATTCCATGGCCAGTTGGCATCTGCCCTTGCTGCTTCTGGATTCTCTTCCTCTCCTGTCACTCTAGCCACAGGATGATTCACTCTTTAGAAATGTCCTCTGTTAGGTTGAAAATAGCAGGGCCTTCCAGGTGTGGTGGCACAGACCTTTAGACCCTGCAGACACAGGGCAATCTCTGAGTTCATGGCCAATCTGGTCTACAGAGTGAGTTCCAGGACAGCCAACATTATTAAGAAGGAAGGGAGGGAGGAAGAAAGAGAAAAAGAGACAACAGACAGAGAGACTGACAGACTCTGCCTCAAAATCAAGCAAACAAAAGCTGGGCCCAAGAGTGGTTAAAGGTGCTTGCTGACAAGACTGATAACCTAGATTTGGTTCCTTGGACTCACATGGTGGAAAGAGAAAAACTGACTTCTGTGAGTTTTCCTCTGATTTCTACAAATGGCACACATAGAATACATACATACATACATACATACATACATACATACATACAAAAGTAAACAAATAAGCAAGTAAATAAATGTAAAATAAAATTATAAAGTTCAAATAGCAATGCACTCCCTAACCTCATGGCTGGGCAGAAGAGTTTCTCAAGAATTCATTCAGGTGCCTTTTTTCTTCTTTCTTTCTCTCTCTCTCTCTCTCTTTCTTTCTTTCCCTGTGTGTATGTGTGTGTAGTGAAGATATCCTACATACAAATTTTTGCCTTCCATCCCTCCATCCCTATATTAAGAAAATAGGGGCTGGAGAGTTGACTCTGTAGTTAAGGGCACTGGCTGCTCTTCCAGACTGTGGTTCAATTCCCAGCAGCCACATGGCAGCTCACAGGCGTCTGTGACAACAGCAGCTCACAGGTGTCTGTGACAACAGTTCTAGGGGATCTGACACCTTCACACAGACGCGATTGCAGATAAAACACCAATGCACATAAAATACATTTTTTAAAAATTTAAAAGAAGAAAAGAAAAGTAGGAAGGAAGAACGGAAGGAAGGAAAGGAGGGAGGGAGGGAGGAAGGAAGGAAGGAAGGAAGGAAGGAAAGAAGGAAGGAAGGAAGGAAGGAAGGAAGGAAGGAAGGGAAGGAAATAAAACAATGTTGGCCAGATTTGGCATCTCACACCTGCAACCTCAAGAGGCAGTGGCAGGAAGATTGCCTCAAGTTCAGGACCAGCCTGGTCTGCATATTAAGTTCCAGGTCAGCCAAGGCTACAAGGCTTAGAAACAAAAATCCCAAACAGTTAAGTAGCCCTGGTTTTTACCAAGTTTATTGCCAACGCCCTACTATTCTCTTGGACTGTTTGACTAAATGTTCCCTTCTTTCTAACTGTCAGATCTCACTAATGGTCACCATCCTAATTCAAGCCTCTTTTATCATTATCATAATTATATTAATGCCATAGGTATTTTCTTATTTACCTTTTTCTTCATCATTCACATATATATACATACACATACACACACACACACACACACACACACACACACACACATATATATATATATATTCATTTTACTGAATAAACATTTTTGAGGATTAAGCATATGCCAAGCTCTTCATTATCTTAAGCTATATAAGGTGGATCCATGGCCTGCTTATCATTTCTTTCCCTAAGATATTGGTTTATAAATGACAGTGCACATGCCTCCCCCATGCCCTTCTGTGTTTGTATTTGCAGGGGCTAGACACTGAACCTAGAGCCTTGGACATACTAGGTGTGGTGGTTTGAATAAGAATGGCCCCCATAGGCTCAGATATTTCAGGGTTTACTTTCTAGTTTGTGGACTATTTGGGAAGGATTAGGAGGTGTGGCCTTGTTAGAGGAGGTGCGTCACAAAGGGGAGGGCTTTGTAATTTCAAAAGCTCACTCCAGGCCCAGTCTCACTCTCTGCCTGCAATTTATGGACCAGATATGAGTTCTCAGCAACTGTCCCAGTGCTATGCCAGCCTCCCTGTTGCCACAGTTCCCTGCCATGATGATCATGGACTAACCCTCTGAAAGTATAAGGAGGCCCTCAGTTAAATGCTTTCTTTTATAAGAGTTGCCTTAGTCGTGATGTCTCTATGGCAATAGAACAGTAGTTAAGACACTAAGCAAACACTCTACCTCTGAGCTACATTAGTAGCATAACTCTTGGCTGTTTGAAATATGATCTTAGTGGGTAGTTCAGACTGGCCTAGCATGCTATATATGTAGCCCAGGCTGGCCTCAATGGAGCCTGCTACTTCAGCAGTGTTCTGAGTGCTGGCATCACAGGCTTATGTCAACATGCCTGGCTAAGGTAGTGCTTATCCTGCACTCTGAGGCCCTTGCTCCCCCCCCCCCCCAAGATTCTCTCTGTAGACCAGGCTGGCCTTGAACCTGAGAAATCCACTTGCCTCTGCCTCCTGAGTGATGGGATCAAGGACATGTACCCTTACTGCCTGGCTGGCCCTTGATCATTAAAACATGATTTTTTTTTCTTAAAGATTTATTTATTTTATTTTTGTGAGTACACTGTTGCTGTTTTTCAGACACACCAGAAGAGGGAATCAGATCCCATTACAGATGGTTGTGAGCCACCATATGGTTGCTGGGAATTGAACTCAGGACCTCTGGAAGAGCAGTCAGTGCTCTTAACCGCTGAGCCATTTCTCCAGCCCCAAAACATGATTTTTATTTTATTTTATGAGTGTTTTGCCTGCATGTATGTATGTGCACTATGTGTATGCCTGGTACTCTCAAAAGCCAGAAAAGACGGTCAGATTCCCCATGACTGGAATCAGAGACAGTCCTGAGTTACCATGTCAGTGCTGGGAATCTAACCTGGCTCCCCAGGAGGAACAATCAAAGCTCTTAACCACTGAGGCATCTCTGTAGTTCCTTCCAAACTTTACCTGCAAATATAGTATTCTGTTCTATCTTTTCAGCAACTCTTGTCCATATATTTATTAGACTCTCCTCCTACTCCTATCCTTAAGTTTGTCTTTCCTACTTTGTCCTACTGTTTTCTACTCGCATGGTTAATGCCTTAATTCATTTAGCAGATACCAACTATTTACTAAGTATTAGGCTATGTTATCTTTAGGATAAAAACAGCTCTTCTGGCCACTCTCTCCATTTTTCTTTCAAAAGGGCTTCCTTCTATTTTCTTTACTTTCTTATTTTATTTATTCATTTTTTGTTTGTTTGTTTGTTTGAAGATTACGGTTTCTCTGTGTAGCCCTGGCCATTGTGGAACTCAGTCTTTAGGCCTCAAACTCAAAAGATTTACCTGTCACTGGCTGGGACTAAAGGGGTTTGTCACCACTGCCCAGCTGTTTTCCTTATTTTCAAGTATTCTTTTATTTCTTCTTCTCCTCTCTTCCTTCCCCTCCCCACTTTATTTATTTATTTATTTATTTATAGACCAGGCTGGCCTGGAACTCCCCCTCCCTACTTTTGAAAGTGTCTTTTTTTTTTTTCCAGACAGTGTTTTATATCACTCACGTTTCTCCCAGACTCACTACGTAACAACCAGATAACTGTTCTGAGTTCCAGATCTTCCCAAGAGCTGGGAGTAGAGGGTATGCCCCTATGTTTCGCCCATGTGGGAAGAACAGTCTGACCTGGAACATCTTCGATCTGGCCTCTAATACAGATCCATTGCATAATCCTGAGACAATCCTGTACCGTGTCTGATCCTGCTGAGGACAATTTACACACCTTGGGCTTATGGCTCATTTAAGGACTCAAATCCAACCAGTTTTAGTGTGGCTTTTCAGCAGATCACTTTTTACCGTTTTAATAGTTTGGGGGGAAAATTACAAAGACCATGTTGTGACACGTGAAAGTTATTATGCCATATCTAAAATTCTGTATTGAAAGGTTTATTTTTACATCCTTGTTGTCCAATCTGCCTTTTTTGCTCCCCATTCCAAGCAACCCTCCTTCCCCGGCCTCTCTTAGGGCTGAAACACAGGAGCAAGCGGCTCCTCTTGTTTTTACTATACATGGTCACACCCATTTACTTAATACAGCGAAACATACACTTTATCACATGCCAGCAGATATTTATCGGGAGGCCCTTACCGAAGAAAACGTGCCATCATTCGCCTTGGCCTTCTGCCAAGATTGCTGTACAGCTGGTCATCACTTGGGCCTCTCTCTCTCTTTCACCTCCCTCCTAAGAGTATCTAGGTAGTGGCGCCTGGGTCAAGTATCCTCCCAAAATTCCCGCCTCAGCTGGCATTTACTAGGAAGGTAGTACAGCGACGATTTAAGGCCCAGAGCTGTAGCCTCGGCCCTGGAGATCATGCACTGAGTTTAGGAGAGTAGATCCCCCCTCTGTGTCCCTCCACTTCCTCCACTGTGCAGGGCAGATAAGTAGTGCAGTAAGATAAGAAGTGGGAAGCACTTAGAGACGTGTTCACGTGTTTCTACTCTAGCCTCCACTTGTTTCCTGAGGAAGTGTCCAGGCGGGCGCAGCAAAGAGGCCGGAGGAGGAGCTGAGCAGACGGCGCAGCAGGTTTCACTCACTCAGACCAAGGCGCCATTAGTGCCTGTGTCCCCCCCACCCCCACCCCCCGGCGTCTGTCAATCAAGCGGCAGCGGGGGCGGGGCGTGAAGGACAGGGCAGGGCGGGGCGGCGCTTCCGCTGCGCGAGGCCGCTCGGGGTCGCTCGCGGGAGCTAGGCGCAGTCGGGAATCCGGCGGGCCGCGCGACCAGATGAAGGGCGCGATGGAGCCGGAGCCCGAGGTGCTGCTTCAGGAAGCCCGCGAGAACGTGGAGGCGGCGCAGAGCTACCGGCGGGAGCTGGGCCAGCGGCTGCAGGGGCTGCGGGAGGCGCAGAGGCAGGTCGGAGGGCCGCTGCGGGCCTTAGAGGGCGCGGGCCGGAGGGTGGGCGCGCGCGGCGGGGGCGCCCCGAGGCTCAGCAGAGGAAGTGGGTCGCAGACCTGTGGGAGACGTGACATGGGGAGGTGGGTCCTGCAGAGTTCTTCAAGGGAAAGATAAGTTTGGCGGACTGAGAAAGAGTTTGGGGAGCGCTCCTGAGCCGCCTCGCGGGGCACTTGGTGAGCGTAGGGGTGGTGTCCGAGGATGAACCACGGGAGCAAAACCCGAGGGATCGCAGAGTGAAGATCGGAAAAGAGAGTTGGGAGGAAGAGGGCATAGTCAGGGGAAACCTGCGACAGATAACTCGGTTTAGAAAGCCTGAGGGCACTGACCTGGGGACAGTAAAGGTGGAGACGAAGTAGAGGGAGAGGGAAGAAGTAAGGAGAAATGGAGAGGTTGAGCAGCAGTGACCTTAATGCCGAATGAATGGGGACGGGGGGGGGGGGGGGTTGTTATTTGAACATCTCACAAGATCCCGAACGCCTTGAACAACCTTTTAGAGTAATCTCTAGACAGGCTAGAACTGAAGGTGAAGGATGTTGAAGGGCAGAAGGAGCAAAACAAGATGTTTCAGGGAGGGTATACAAAGGTGAAGGGAAATGGAAAAACAGATTTTAAGAGAGGACTGGTAATAGAAGAGGCTAAATACACTTTCAAGTACTGCAGTTATCTCTCCACAAGGAAAGGTCGAACAGAGATAGCGGAAAGCCACATGGCTCCTCTCCACTCTCAAAGGTATACAGAAAAAGATATAAGCCCCTGCTAATGCTAGATAAGATAGATAATCCTCACATTACTATTAAGTGCTTTAGTTAATGCTTTTTGAGGAAATGGAAATTCATTAGAATTTCTCTAGGCCTAGTTTTGTAGGGTACCGTCACACTGGTAACTCCAGTGCTGCTGTGCCGAAGCAGAAAATGGTGAAGTAGTGCTGCGATAATCTTCGAATATTGTCATTGCTAATAATTTAAACCTCTCTAGAGCTGGTGTAGGCCAGGCATCAACAGTTGAGCTAGAACTAGGATCAGAATCCAGATACGACTTATGATTTAAACCTGATTTGGTGAATACTTTCAAGGTCTTCCAATGCAGACATCTGGATTTCCTTTGGAAAGAATCTGCATTATTCCTTCTGCTATTTTGAAATAAATGTTGAAAATCTAGGATTTAAAAAAAAAAGGTTTAAAATACCCTCTTTTATATAGTACTGCTTAGTCTGTGAATTTCATGTATGCATACAGTGTATTTTATCTTAGTCACCTCCCACACCACCCCCTCGAACATTTTTAAATTTTAATTTTTTAATTATTCATTTATTTTTTTTGAAACAGGGTTTCTCTGTGTAGCTCTGACCGTCCTGGAACTTGCTTTGTAGACGAGGCTGGCCTTGAACTCAAATATTTGCTAGCCTCCACCACTCAGGTTTTTTTTTTTCTTTTAAATTTATTTATTTTTTTATATATGAGCACACTGTTGATATCTTCAGACACACCAAAAGAGGGCATCAGATCCCATTACAGATGGTTGTGAGCCACCATGTGGTTGTTGGGAATTGAACTCAAAACCTCTGGAAGAGCAATCAGTGCCCTTAACCACTGAGCCATCTCCTTTTTTTTTAAAACAAACAAACAAACAAGATCTTGCTAAGTAGCCAAGGCTATCCTGGGACTCACCATGTAGCCAACCAAGGCTGGCAACAGCTGGAAATCCTCCAGCCTCAGCCTCTGGAGTACTGGGATAACAGGCATGTTTCCACCATTCTTGGCTAAAGTACCCTGTAATAAATGACTAATGTGTCAGCCAGTTCATATATCTTACACACGAGCATGGCTGTTGTTCAGCTCCCTCAGCAATTAAGAGGCATTAGGGTTGGCACTAGAAGAATGAGGTAAGCACTGGGTGTAGTACTTATTAATGTCTTGTGTGTGTGTTGAGTGCAGTTTTTGAGTGATTCCCACCCTAGATAGTTAGATGTTCATTTGCCAAACCTAGATGTATGATTATGGCTCCGTGATACTTGCCTAATCGATCTACAGCCCTGAAAAGGAAAGTTAAACTTATATTCTTTCATTTTACATTTACTTATTATTTCTTTATCCATTGTGTTGGTGATGGAATCCAGTGCTTTAGACTTACTGGGAAACTGCACTCACTACCTCTTGAACAGTTAAGTTTTGAATCCAATAATTTAAATTCAGAACATACTCTGATAATGAGTTTGGTTCACTGTGGTTTTCATTTGTTTTCTTTTTGAGAGCCCTCGTCTCCTGCTCGACACAGCGCATTCATCACAGTTTAGATTTTTGGTGACGGCGGTACTGCTTATGCTAAGTAATAGTGGTGTCAGTCTCCTCTTCAGCTGGAGTCTGTTTTGTTCCAGTTTCAAGTTACCACAGCTACTTCTAGCCCATTGTGCTTGTTCAGATTTGTAGAATTAGGCCCCTGTCCAGTCGGGTTTAAAGAAAGGTCTGTGCTACAAAAAACGTTATCAAATAAGCAGGAGCCTTTGCGTGGTGGCTAGGATATTCTTAGAGTTCCAGTCATTTGTAGATCGTGAACCACCAGATAGATGGCTTTTGAGTAAAAACGCTGCTTTGGGAAGGGTGAGAAGAGCAAGGAGGAAGGGAGGCTGCACTGGGTATATTTTTTTACCTGCTTTTACTGTTGTTTGTTTTTTTTTTTTACACTTATTTTGAGAGATAGAATCCAAGGCCTTATGCATACCAAGCAAATGCTTTGCCGCTGAGCCACTTCCCCAGCCCATGATGTTTTGTTTTTTTAAATTGAAATCAAATTCACGTCAAGAAATTCATTCAGTGTTTTTTTTTTTTTTTTTTGGTTGTTTTTTGGGTTTTGTTTTTTTTTTTTTTTTTTTTGGTTTTTCGAGACAGGGTTTCTCTGTGTAGCCCTGGCTGTCCTGGAACTCACTTTGTAGACCAGGCTGGCCTTGAACTCAGAAATCCGCCTGCCTCTGCCTCCCATGTGCCACCATGCCCAGCTTTCATTCAGTGTTTTTTAGCTTACTTATAAATTTGTTTAGCCATAGGGCTAGAGGGACGGCTCAGAGGTTAAGAGAACTGGCTGTTCTTCCAGAGGATGGGGGTTCAATTCCCGGCACCCACATACATGGCAGCTCACAGACCCCAGTAACTCCAGTTCTACACCCTCTCTGGCCTCCATCGTCACCAGGCACACACATTGTACACACATTGTGTACACACACATACACATAGAGGCAAAACACCCAAATCTGTAGCATAAAATAACAATTAAATGTTTAAATGTTTAATTAAACATTATATAGCCATCATGATGTATGAATTCTAGAATGTTATATTAGTCTCTAGAAATACCCTGTATTCAGTGTTGCTCTGACGAACCTAATAGAAGCCTACCGTCCATTTTTAGGGCTTTACCTGTTCTGGACCTCTCTTTCCCTTCTTTTTCCTCAGCTTCTTTCCTTTAAACAGGGTGTCGTGTAGCCAAGGCTGGCCTTGAATTCTCTGACTAGTCAAGGATGACCTGAACTTCTGATCCTCCTGTCTGTATTTCCTAAATTTTTGGATTACAGGCATATACACCATTCCTCCAAATTTAAGTGGTTATCAAAACTAGCTACATCTTTAGCCCCTATTCTAGACATATTGTGTAAGCAGAATCATGCAATATGTAGCCCTACCTGAGTGACTTCCTTGGGTTAGAATGCATTTCCAGCTAAGCAGTGGTGGTACCTGTTCCTTAGCACTTGGGAGGTAGAAGCTGGCAGATTTCTGAGTTTGAGACCAGCCTGTCAACAGAGTGAGTTCCAGGACAGCCAGGGCTACACTGAAAAACTCTGTCTCAAAAAATAGACAAACAAATTAAAGAGAGAGAGACAGAGAGAGAGAGAGAGAGAAAGATAAAAAAGAAGGAAGAAAGATCTTATTTTCAGGGTTCTTCTATGTGGTAGCATTTCTTAGTACTTAAGTCCTATGGCTGAATAATACTTGTGATATGAATGTATCTTGGGTTATTTATCTATTCACCAGTTGATGGACAATGAGATCAATTCATCATTTTGACAATTATGGAAAACAAATATATCTATATTGTTTTTTGTGTTAACATGTTTTCAGTTTTCTTTAGGACATACCTATCAACTACTGAATCACAACTTTTTTCACTAAAGATTTGTTTAGCTGAATTCATAAATACAGTTTTATCTTTTCTTTCGTTTCTTTCTTTTAAAAAGTTATTTTTTATTTTTACTTCATGTGCATTGGTATTTTACCTGTATTTGTCTATGTGAAGGTGTCTCTGGAACTGGACTTACAGACTGTTAGGAACTTCCATGAGGGTGCTGGGAACGGAACCCGGGTTCTCTGGAAGAGTAGTAGCCAGTGCTTTTAACTGCTGAGCCATCTCTCTAGTTCTGTTTGTTTGTTTCTTACCATTTAAAAAAAAATCTCTCATGATTTTTGTCACATGTTAGGAAATGGTGTATATCTGGGTAGTGGTGCTGAATGCCTTTAATCCCAGCACTGGGAGGGGGGCAGTGGCAGGCAATTCTCTGTGAGTTCAAGGACAGCCTGGTCTACAGAATGAGTTCCAGTACAGCCAGAGCTACATAGAAATACCCTTGAAAAACAAAACAGAGAAGTGGTGTGTATGAAATTCTGGGGGAAGAAGAATAAAAAAAAACTTTTAAAATAGGTAAAAAAAAGCCGGGAGGTGGTGGCGCACGCCTTTAATCCCAGCACTTGGGAGACAGAGGCAGGCAGATTTCTGATTTTGAGGACAGCCAGGGCTACACAGAGAAACCCTGTCTTGGAAAAAAAAATCTGTTAAAAACATGTAGCAGTTTGTCCTCTGTGGTTGAGTTCAGGCCCTACCCTGTTTTTAGAGAAAAGGAAGTTCTGTGTAGGAACGCAAGAGTTGTCTCTAACCTAATACTTTGTGCTTTTTGCTATTGTTTTGTTTGCTTTGAGACAAGCTTTCCTGTTATCTAGGCTGGCTTTGAACATGTTTTTTAGCTGAAGATGATCTTAACTCCTTCCTCCACCAAGAATACAGACGTATCACCCAGCTAATCCTACTGCTTAAGTAAAAGGCTAGAGATAGGTTCAATTGTCAGGAAGCCAGAAAATGTCCACAGCCAGCCTATTCTTTTTTTTTTTTTTTTTTAAGATTTATTTATTATTATACATAAGTACACTATAGCTGACTTCGGACGCACCAGAAGAGGGCGTCAGATCTCATTATGGGTGGTTGTGAGCCACCATGTGGTTGCTGGGATTTGAACTCAGGACCTTTGGAGGAGCAGTCAGTGCTCTTACCCACTGAGCCATTTCACCAGCTCCCACAACCAGCCTATTCTTACATAGAAATCATTAAGAATGGTTTTCTATATCACTCTGGACTCCTTGGTACTAAGAACTGACTATCAGGTCTAGAGAGATGGCTCAGTAGTTAAGAGCACTGACTGCTCTTCCAAAGACCCTGCATTCAGTTCCCAGAAATCACCAGGTGGCTCACAACCATCTGTAATGGGATCGGATGCCCTCTTCTAGTGTATCTGAAGAGAGCAACAGTGTACTCATATACATAAAATAAATAAATCAATCAATAAGAAGAAAAAAGAAATTAACCCCCATTCCCTTTAAATACTCACTAGTTCGGGGCTGGAGAGATGGCTCAGTGGGTAAGAGCACTGACTGCTCTTCCGAAGGTCCTGAGTTCAAATCCCAGGAACCACATGGTGACTCACAACTATCCGTAAGGAGATCTGACACCCTCTTCTAGTGCATCTGAAGACAGCTACAGTGTACTTACATATAATAATAAATACATCTTTTTTTTAAAAAAAAAAAAAGAATACTCACTAGTTCATTCACTCAGTAAGTATTTATTGTGTTTCAGAGATACATCTACAACCTGTATACTGAGAGAAATAAACCTTCATGAATTTATTCTGACCTGATAAGTATATTGTCACCCTTAAAAACAAAATAAACAAGAGAAGCCTAAGTCGTGTATTTCATTTTAGGATTTAGCTTTTGCTGTATTTTTCATTACTTGTGCTATTTGTAGAACATTGATGTTTCTGTTTGTAAGCAGAGATTGCAGATCAAGGATGCCAGCAGTCCACTCAGGCCTAAGGCAGCAGTACCTTAAGGCCATTGTGCTAGAGTCCTAGGCCTAACAATCGAGTTTTGCAGATCCAGAAACTCCATCTTTCATCACTGAAGGGGGGGTCAGAGTGAGGTACCAGAAAGTGTATATAGTGAGAAATGCCAGTGTTTTAGTCTGTATGTAGTCTGTGTGTTTTAGTCTGTGTGTGCAGCTTACCTTCTAAAATGACTCTCCTGCCTTTCCTGTGTCTTTTAGTAGGGTAATCCTTTAGCCTGTAGGCACTCACACATTCATGTCTTTACTCTCTCAGAGTATATGTGAAATCCTAATTGAGATATTATTTGGTGAAGGTTCTTCCTAGCTCTGGCCAGTGGTGACCCCTGAGAACTTGCTACTATAACTGTGGCCCATGACTTGCAGCAGTGACTTCATCTTGCAAAGAATGCAGAACCTTGTGCTTCTCACCAGACTCATTAAATCTACCTGAGCAGGGTCCCTAGGCACTATAAGAAAGCACACTGTAAAGGGCTGGAGAGTTGGTTTAGTAGTTGGGAGAGCATGCTTCTATTGTAGAGGACCTAGGCTCTGCTCCCAGCCCCATGTCAAGTGGCTTACAGCCATCTCTAACTCTAGCTCCAAGGGATGTAATTTCCCTGGTCTCCACAGTGTCTGCATTGACTCCATAGTACCTGCACTCACTTGTACATACCCACTACATACATACACACACACACACACACACACACACACACGTACATACAAATAAAACAAGAAGAATAAATGAAATGAAAAGAATATAAAGATTGAGAATATATATTAAAGTACTCAGAGTGACCACTTCACTTCAGCAGATCTTCTCTAATCTCTATGGTTTAACCTAAGATGATTTTTATATGTTGCATTTTCTTCATTCAAGATTGAAATGTTGTTTAGGCATGGTGGTGCATTTTGGAAATCCTAGCACTTAGGAGGCTCGAGGAGGAGGCTGCTGAATTCCACACTAGTCTGAGAGACTGTCTCAAAACAGTGTTGAAAATATCAGACCATGCAACTGAATAACTGATAGTTTTATTTTAATATTTTTGGGGTGTTTTGTTTTTGAAACTGGGTCACACTAAGGAGTTCTGGCTGTTTTGGAGTTCACTATATAGGCCATGTTAGGCTGGCCTCGAGGTCAGAGAGATCCACCTGCTGTCTTTCAGGTTCTGGGACCAAAGGCTTGCATCCACATTTCCAGATGAATAGTGCTTACCTAGCTAGCATGTCTTTTGTGACCGTAAGGCCTATAAGGTGGCCTTGAACTCCTGCTAGCAGTTCTGCCCCAATCATTCCATGTCATCATTCTGGTTAGCATCTTTTATATTCTAATGTGGCTAGTCAGTGGATACCTTTCTGTATACTGTGTTTTTACTTATAATTTATTTTTGTATGTTCTTTTTCTTTGGTTGGTTGGTCTTTGAAGTATGGTCTCATTCTCTCTGATGGGACCAGTGTCCAGTGCAGTGGGTTCTAACTGTTGTTTTTCTGTTTCAGTCTTTTTTTTTTTTTTTTGGTTTTTCGAGACAGGGTTTCTCTGTGTAGCCTTGGCTGTCCTGGAACTCACTTTGTAGACTAGGCTGACCTCAAACTCAGAAATCCGCCTGCCTCTGCCTCCCAAGTACTGGGATTAAAGGCGTGAGCCACCACGCCCGGCTCTGTCTCTGTCTTAAGAAAGCTGGCATGATAGACAGTGCCGCAGACACCCTGTTTGAGGCAGGGTCTCACTGAGCGTTCCCTGGGCTCAGAACATTCTCTTGTCTAGTCCTGTTAGTGACTGTGTCCAACAGCGATCTACCTAGCTTAGTATTGGTTTTTTGTTTTAGAAAACTGATTTCAGATTACTTTTTGAAGAGTTAATTACTACCCTTAGGGTTTTTTGTTGTTGTTTTTTGTGTGTGTGGGGGTGTTTTTGTTTGTTTTCCTTTTGTATAATACTAGGTTCTCTATAGTTCTTTATTCCCACAGGGTTTGAAAACACACAGTAAACTAAAGACTTATGAAGAAAAACATAGGTTGTTTCAGAAAACCAGTACAGGAAGTCTTAGCTCAGTGAAGAAAGGAAAGCGATTATTGCCGCCTTTATCTTTCACTTCCCTTTCTGTTACTTTTTTCAAGACAGTGTAGGAATCTGTTTAGATGTATCTTGGTACAGCGTAACACTGTTATAGTATCTTAAGAAAACATCTAAATCTAGATTTAGGAAAAGCTAAAAACAAATAAAATCATTTGAAAATAACCTATGATTACAGTCCCAGATAGCTGTGGTTAATTAACATTTTGATGTATCTGTCAGTGCATATTCTACAGAGATGAGAAACGCCTGTGTATATATAACTATGTATCTTACATTTTTCTTTTGATTAACAGTATAAGCATTTATTAAGAATATTTTTCCAGGCTTGGGGTGTTGCTCCCTTGTGTATGTTATTCAAATCCTGAGATTCATTACCAGCTCACAAATGGTCTTTATTTCATTTTATTTATTTTAAGACAGTCATGGTGGCATATGCCTGTAATTATAGTACTTGGGAGGCAGACTCATGTGGATCTCTGTGAGTTCAAGGCTAGCCAGGTCCACATAGGGATTTTCAGGGAGCATTGTGTTCACAGATAATTGTGACCCCACGACCTGACTCTCATGTGTGTGCTGGGATTGAGCGTTAGTCCTTTGCAAGGCCAGCAGCTGTGCTTCTTAATCGCTGAGCTTCCTCTCCATCCCACGGTCTTAGAGTCTGTAAGCTGCTTCTAGTTTGTTTTTAATATGGATTATAATGTATACATACTTTTTTTTCTTACTCTTGTTTTTTTTTTGTTGTTGTTTTTTGTTGTTTTTTTTTTTTTTTTTGAGATGGGTTTCTCTGTATAGCCCTGGCTATCCTAGAACTCAATCTGTAAACCAGGCTGAACTCGAACTCAGAGATCCACCTGCCTCTGCCTCCCAGTGGTGCTGGGATTAAAAGCGTGCACCACTACCACCCAGTCTGTATTTATTTTTAAGAGACTGTGTGTGTGTGGGGGGGGGGGGGCATGGGCACAAATGGATGTCTGTGCACCCACATTCATGCAGGATCTGCCTAGGCCAGAAGAGGATGTTAGAGCCATTGGAACTGAAGTTACTTACACGGGATTGTGATTGTGAGTGATGCAGGTGCCAGGAACTGACTCCTGTTCCTTTAGAAGAGCACTGAGGACTTGTAGCCTCTGAGCTATCCCTCCAGTCTGTGTGTGTGTGTAAGATGTATTTTAAGTATATGGTGTTTACCTGCATACCTTTGCATTATGTCCTTGTAGGGGCCTTCTGATCCTCTAGAACTAGAGTTACAGATAGGTTTTAGGAACCATGTGGGTGTTGGGAACTGAGCCCAGATCTTTCCCAAGACTAACATGTGTTCTTAACCACAAGTCATCTCTTTAGCTCCCATCATATATATAATTTTAATAGAGAAATCCACCTGCCTCTGCCTCCCAAGTGCTGGGATTAAAGGCGTGTTGCCACCACTGCCCGACAAAGTGTGACTTTCTTGATCTTCAGTTTCTTTGTCTGTAAATGAAGGTTAAAAAATACTGCTTACTTTACCTGGCCAGTGTGGGAACTGAAGTAGAGTTGGGCTTGGTGGCGGCCCTTTAAACTCAACACAGGAGGCAGAGGCAGGTGAGTATCTGAGTTTGAAGCCAGCCTGGTCTGCATAGAGAGAGGCCTGTCTCAGAAAACAAAAAAGTAAATAACATAAAGTAAGAAGTACTGTGGCCAGTGAGATGGATGACTCAGCAAGTCCAGTGCTTGCTGCCCATGTCTGAGAACTTGAATTTGATCTCTGGAACATGCGAAAAGATGGGCGAAGAGAACCTAATCCATGCCTATCCTCTGGCCTTTACCTGCGCGCTGACGCAGCGTGTGCCCTCTCCCATCACACACACACAGAATTGTAAGTAAAACATTTAATAGGACTATTTAAAATGTTTAGCACAATGCCCAGGACAATAGGATGTTCTCAACTAATATTAGCCACAATAAAACTACTAAAAATTGTTGTTCAAGGTGACATCTTTTGCTTCTACTGACAGCTTATTTTTTAAATGTCTGCTATGTTTTTCCCCAACAAAATGCCCTTTTTTAATTTTGGTGGTAGTTTTTGGCTGTCCCATTTATATAAGAACTTAATAAATTTTATTACAGTTACTAGTGTGCAAAACCTTCTGCCTCCTTTTCCAAAATGAAAGGTTTTGTTTTGTAGGCTGGCTTGAAACTTGAGGTGTTCCCGCCCCAGGCTCTTGAATGCTGTGCTTGTGAGTGATATGCCACCATGTCCAGAGAATGAGTTCTTTAAGGTCAAGATCATGACATATTTATTGTTTTGTTTTGGGGTGATTTTAATTAATTAATTAGCTTTTATGTGCATTGTGTTTTGCCTGCATTTTTGTCTATGTGACGGTATCAGATCCCCTGAAACTGGGGTTACAGACAGGTATGCTCACACAGCTGCCATGTGGTTGCTGGGCATTAAATCTGGGTCCTTTGGAAGAGCAGCCAGTGCTCTTAACCACTGAGCCAGCTCTCCAGCCCCGCCTTAATCGTTTTTACAATCCAGATTCCTGGCACATAATCAACTCAGTAAACATGTAAATGAAAGCCTTTGTGAATGTGTGGGTGTAGTTTTGCAGAGATTCTTCTTAGATTGTAATCTTGATGATGTGCATTTTCTTCATTAATGCAGTTAATCTAGAGTTAATCATCTGTCTCACCATGCTGTTTGATTATCTCCTGCTGTATAATAAACTGCAAAAGTTCAGCAGGTTAGAAGCTGTTAGTTCTTTGGTGCAGCACATTCATAATCTTATCACTAAAGCTGAGGAGGGAGGATTCCTGGGAGTATAAGGGTAGCCTGGGCTACATAATGAGTTCCAGGCCAAGGCTACTTAGTGAGACACTGTCTAATCACACCTGACTCTGCCTCCTGAGTGCTAGGATTAAAGGTGTGGTCTTTTTTTTTTTTTTTTTTAAAGGTTTTATTTATTTATTATATGTAAGTACACTGTAGCTGTCTTTAGATCTCGTTACGGATGGTTGTGAGCCACCATGTGGTTGCTGGGATTTGAACTCTGGACCTTCGGAAGAGCAGTCGGGTGCTCTAACCCACTGAGCCATCTCACCAGCCCTAAAGGTGTGGTCTTAATTAAGGTTTAAATACATTTTATAGGGGCTGGGGAGATGGCTCAGGGGTTAAGAGTATTGGCTGTTCTTCCAGAGGTCCTGAGTTCAATTCCCAGCAACCACATGGTGGCTCACAACCATCTGTAATGGGATCTGACGTCCTCTTCTGATGTGTCTGAAGACAGCTACAGTGTACTCAGATACATAAAATAAATAAATAAATCTCTTTTTTTGTTTGTTTGTTTTTTGCTTTTTTGAGACAGGGTTTCTCTGTGTAGCCCTGGCTGTCCTGGAACTCACTCTGTAGACCAGGCTGGCCTCGAACTCAGAAATCCACCTGCCTCTGTCTCCCAAGTGCTGGGATTAAAGGCATGGGCCACCACTGCCCGGCGATAAATCAATCTTTAAAAAATACATTGTATGATCTTTTTAAATGACTTATTTATTTTATGTGCATTGGTGTTTTGCCTGCATGTATAGCTGTGTGAAGGTGTCAGATACTCAGCAGCTGGAGTTATAGCCTTGTGAGCTACCATGTAGATGCTGGGAATTAAGCCTGGGTCCACTGGAAGACCAGCCAGTGTTCTTAACTGCTGAGCAATCTCTCCAGCCCCAACTTTATGACCTTTTGATAACTAAACTCTGAGGAAAGTAGTTCAGTTGTGTGTTGTCTTGTATCAATGGATAGTATTTTGTGAGCTCATCATCCTGTTACCTTCAAAAGGTTAAACAGTGAGCTTAAATAATCTTGTCACTTTTAATAATCTTGCAAGGATGGCCGGTGACAGCAAACTTTTAATCCAGCACTGAGGAGGCAGAGGCAGGCAGATAAATCTCTGTGAGCTCCGGGACAGCTAGGGCTAGAGAGAGAGAGAGAAAGAGAAAGAGAGAAAGGAAGAGAAGAGAAGAGAAAAGAAAAGTTTTAATGATCTTGTCACACTGGAGGTTTCAGTAGGAGTTCAGAATATGACTGACGAATATAAACTGTATAAATTACAGTTTCCTCCTGGAGTCCTTAAGTTGCCTGCCATTTATACTTTCTCTCTCTCTTGGCTGGCCTAGAACTATCGGCATTGTTTCCTAGTATAGCACTGGCTAGTCTGGAACTTATTCAATAGATCTCTGGCTCTTGCCTCTACGTTTGAGTGTTTGGATTACAGAAGTGTGCCATCTTGCTTGGAACTTGTTAAAATCACATCTGTAAGTCAAAATCACCTCGGTAGCAAGAACATGGCTCCTGGACTCAGATGTGGGGCACAGGGAAGTCTTGAGTTTTTTTCCCTCCATTGTAGACTGTGCAGGTATGATGCTGTAGTCAGATAAGAGGAAACACATTAGCCTACCTCAAACTGGGAGACTCATCAGTGAACTGTTTTCATAAAGCCAAAAAACTTGATACTTGATTACTATGGTTAGATTAATGTTGACTGAGCTTTAAACTGTGAGCTATTTTTTGGAAGAAGAAAATGATCTAAGGGAAAACCAAGGAGGTTTGAAAAGGCAGTGGTTGGTGTTCTGTGAACAACAGACACCACATGCATGCCCGGCGAGCGCCTGGGGGGCAGGTTTGGAAGTGGAGGCTTCCCTCCACAGTCCTCACTAATGTTGACATATTTCCTCTTTCCCTAAGGTTGTCAGACAAAACCAACAAAATAACACGGGCTTGCAATTTCTGAGGGAGCTTCTGAATTCTTTCTAAAGAGGAAATTGACTTTACCTAACCAGGGCACTTCCTGCATATGCTGTATCCGTTAAAGAGCCAGGCAGGGCCTTGCTGGTTCAGTGCTCAAGTGCAGAGTTTCCTCTTAGAGGAAGGTCTGAAATGTGGCACAGTGGACTTTATTCTACCTATATTGCATTTATAAATCAACCATGGTCTTAAAAAATTCAGGTTCTGGGGCTGGGCCTGAGATGTAGCTCAGTTGGGAGAGTATTTGCCCACTATGCTTGAAGCTGGACATGGGGGGACCTACCTGTAGTTTGGAGGGGTGAAAGAAGAAAGATCAGAAGTTCAGGATCCTCTTGAACTACAATGAGATTGAGGCTTGGTATCCATGAGATATTGACTTTCAAAATAACAAACAAATGCATCAGGTCTAGAGCCTGACACTGTGCATTGCTAACAATATAAAAGTCATAAGACTTTCTTTCTGTAGTTTTTTAGTTTATTTTTTGGTTTTTCGAGATAGGGTTTCTCTGTGTAACCTATTCTGGAATTAGCTCTGTAAACCGGGCTGGCCTTGAACTCAGAGATCCACCTACCTCTGCTTCCAAAGTGCTGGATTAAGGGCTTGTGCTGACACACACACACACACACACATACACACACGTATATGTATATATTATTCATTTTTGGTAGGTGTATGTGTGTGTATGTGTGTGTGTGTGTGTGTGTGTGTACACATGTTAATATTCCAGTCAAGAGAAAGCTGGCAAGAGGATTAAGAGTTAGAATAGTATATAATAGATCATAAAACTACTATTGTTTGTAAAACAAAATGATGGCTTTGGGAGCTCTTTTTTTGGTTTTGGTTTTGGTTTTTTTGGTTTTTGAGACAGGGTTTCTCTTTATAGCCCTGGCTGTCCTGGAACTCATTTTGTAGACCAGGCTGGCCTCGAACTCAGAAATCTGCCTGCCTCTGCCTCCCAAGTGCTCGGATTAAAGGTATGCACCTTTACTGCTGGAGATTGAATCTAGATGCTTACACTCCTGAGTCATATCCCAGGTCGTGTGTTTGAACTGTCCCACTTATAGTTAGTATTTGAGAGGAAATGGACTGTGTTTTATCCATTACATTTTTTTAAAAAGATTTATTTATTTATTATATCTAAGTACAATGTAGCTGTCCTCAGACACTCCAGAAGAGGGCGCCAGATCTCATTATGGGTGGTTGTGAGCCACCATGTGGTTGCTGGGATTTGAACTCAGGACCTTCAGGAGAGCAATCAGTGCTCTTAACCGCTGAGCCATCTCTCCAGCCCCTATCCATTACATTTTTGTTGTTGTTGTTTTGTTTTGTTTTGAAGACGGGGTTTCTCTGTATAGCCCTGGCTGTCCTGGAACTCACTTTGTAGACCAGGCTGGCCTCGAACTCAGAAATCCACCTGCCTCTGCCTCCCAAGTGCTGGGATTAAAGGCGTGCGCCACCATGCCCAGCCCATTACATTTTATTAAACATCTGGTGACTACAAACAGCTTATTTGCTTTCAGAATATATGTGAGATGCAAAGACTTTTCTGTTATAACTCCTAGCACAAAGATTTTTAAACTTGGCTCTGTGGACCGAGGACAGTGCATCTAAAATGTGGGCAGACTCACCAATGTGCCTGTGACAAGTGAGAGTTCTGAGCGTATGTCCCTCCTACTCCTCCTAAGCTGTGTTCAGTTGGTCTCAACCCTGTAGTCTGAGTTAGCAGGGAGCACACAGAATCCCTTTGCAAAGAACATTTCATAATCACAACTCGATCCAGTTATCGGCCAGCTTGTCCCACCAATCACCGAGGTTTGTGATTAGTGAGAGATTGTATTCACCAAAATGAAATGAACAGTGATCTAGGAAGACATCTGTGCCCCTGCGCGTATGCGTGCGTGCACGTACACAGACAGACAGACAGACAGACAGACACAAAAGTAAAGCAGATTTAAAAAAAATGACAGCAGCAGCAACAAAGCTGATTATGGTGACACATGCTTGTCATCAAGAGGCTACATGAAACAAGCAAACACGAGGGAAGGATTACATGATCTCATTTCTGTAGAATCTGAAAAGGATTCATAGGAGCATGCAGTAGAATACTGGTCAGCAGGAACAAGGTGGGGAGAAATAGTGATACGTGGTACCACGGTGCAGGGTTTCTGTGATAGGATGAACATATTCTGGAGCATTAATGTATAGGGCAGGGACTGTGCCCTGAACTATATTGTATTTTGCAAATTGCTAAGAGAGAGCTTCAGTGTTCTTACCACAGAAAGTAATCATTGGGTTGGCAAGATGGCTTGTTGGATAAAGGTACTTGCTCCAAGTCCCAAAACCTGAGTTCAGTCCTTGAGGCCCACATGGTGGAGCGGGAGCACTGACCCTCAAAAGTCTTCTACACACAGGTGAAGGCCCAGGTGCTGTGCACAGGAGCTCTGCACACACATTCCTTACAAATGCGTGCTCGCTTGCGCGCTCTCTCTCTCTCTCTCTCTCTCTCTCTCTCTCTCTCCATATAGTTTTAAAAGTTTTCTTTAACTACATCAAACCAGGTGTGGTGGCTCACATCTTTCATTTCAGCACTCTTGGATCTGAGTTTGAGGCCAGCTTGGTCTACAGAGTGAGTTCCAGAACAGTCAAAGCAATACAGGGAAACCTTGCCCCTCCCCCCCCCCCCAAAAAAAAAAAAGAAAAAATAAATAAAGTAACTATGTCAAAAGATGGATACATTGATTAGCTTGACAGAAGTATCAACTGCTCATATGTGTATCAAAACACAGTGTACCTTGAGTGTATATAACTCAATTAACAAAAAATTTCTTGTGAGAGCAAGTTTCAAATTTATGAGCGTTTAGCCTCAGCCTCCTGAGTGCTGGTATTACAGGCTTGTTCTCCCATGCTTAGCTACATTAAAATTTTCTGCTAAGCTGAGGTCAGAGGGTCACAGGATCAGAGCAAGCTCCAGGCCAGGCAGACCTATACTGAAGACCCTCTCATCCCCTACCCTTCTTTTTAAATGAGGGTGATCTGGGTTGATGATGCACCCTGTAATCCTAGCACTTAGAAGGTAAGAAGATTATAAACTTACTATGTAACGTAGGTTACGTGGTTAGATCTCGTCTTAATTAAGACAAGCCAAAGAAGGGAGCACTGTGGTTATATAATAACTCAGCAGTAGAATGCTTGCCTAGTGTGCATGAGGCCATAGGTTCAATCCCAGCACAACATACAATCTTTTTTTTAATGAGTGGAAGGTGGTGGTTGTGTGATACAATTAGGTAATTATGAATGATGCCTGTACGCTAACTTTGTGTAAAGATTCTGAACTTGAGTTTTATGTTCTTTTTAGATAAAGGAGAGTGCTTCACAGACAAGAGATGTCCTCAAACAGCATTTTAGTGATTTAAAAGGAACCCTTGGGAAGCTATTGGATGAGCGATTGGTGACCCTTTTGCAAGAGGTGGACACCATTGAACAGGAGACCATCAAACCACTAGATGACTGCCAGAAACTCATAGAGCATGGGGTCAACACTGCAGATGACCTGGTCCGAGAAGGTGGGACGAAGGGAACCTGTTAAATCCTTACACTCCGATGGATGCCTGGGTGATTTCGTAGGATACTAGCAGATTTCTTACCATCTGAAGAGTCCCTGGGATGTTTTTGCCTTGAAATAGTTTATAATACAGGACCATAGATAAGCTATGAGGAACCCTGTATAATCAAAGTATTGATTAGAATCATTTATAACACTAAGAGTGATTGTTCCAGACGGTGCTATGATTATGGTATCTGATACACAATTAGATTGTGAGGCACATACTTGTTTGTCCTAGCACTTAATGCTTGAGGTTTTTTATAATTCAGAAATGTTAGTTCTAAACTTCTGTCTTATGTATCCCAGAGATATAGCTCTCAGGGCAGCAGGCTTGGTGGCAAATGCTTTACCTGCTGAGCTGTCTTACTGGCTCATGCATTACATTTTCAATCCCTTATTTAGCAGGTAGTCTCAAATTTGCTTTCACAGCTTTTGTGTATTACTGTTTTGTATTTTAAAAAAAAAAAAGATTTATTTACTTTATTTATGAGAGTATCCTGTCACTGTCTTCACACACACCAGAAGGTCCCATTACGGATGGTTGTGAGCCACCATGTGGTTTCTGAGAATTGAACCCAGGACCTCTGGAAGGGCAGTCAGTGCTCTTAACCACTGAGCCATCTCTCTAGCCCATACTGTTTTGTATTTTTAAGACTGGGTCTCCTATTAATGTGCAGACAGTCATCAATTAATTCTCAGCAGTCCATTTGACTAAACAGCATGAGCACTGGGCTTATTGCCATGAGCCATCGCACCCAACTTCAGATTTAATTCTTTTATTCCAGTATTTAGGCAGGTTTTGTTGTTGTTAAGATATGTATAGGTCTTAGTGTGATCACCATCTTCCTTCCTTGGTGTTGACAAGTGCCTTCCATGGTGGCACTTGTTAGGTATTTTCTTTTTTTTATTTTTTTATTTATATATATATATTTTTTATTATGTATTTTCCTCAATTACATTTCCAATGTTATCCCAAAAGTCCCCCATACCCTCCCCCCCCACTCCCCTACCCACCCACTCCCACTTTTTGGCCCTGGTGTTCCCCTGTACTGGGGCATATAAAGTTTACATGTCCAATGGGCCTCTCTTTCCAGTGATGGCCGACTAGGCCATCTTTTGATACATATGCAGCTAGAGTCAAGAGCTCTGGGTACTGGTTAGTTCATAATGTTGTTCCACCTACAGGGTTGCAGATCTCTTTAGCTCCTTGGATACTTTCTCTAGCTCCTCCATTGGGGGCCCTGTGAGCATCCACTTATGTGTTTGCTAGGCCTAGTCTCACAAGAGACTGCTATATCAGGGTTTGTTAGGTATTTTAAATAAGAAGGTAGGAGTTGTGTTTCTAGCTGGGCATGGTAGCCCACGCCTTTAATCCCAGCACTTGGGAGGCAGAGGCAGGCGGGTTTCTGAGTTTGAGGCCAGCCAGGACTTCCAGGGCTATACAGAGAAACCCTGTCTTGAAAAACCAAAAAAAAAAAAAAAAAAAAAAAAAAAAAAAGAGTTGTGTTTCTTGGGGTTTGTAATTCATGAGAGTCATGCTGAGTAAGATCTAAAATCTTAAGAACAAAGGGCTCTGTCTGGAGAAGTACAGGGCAGCCCTCTGTGGGAACTCCACTGAGGCTTGGAGAAATTCATCAAGCAAAGGAAAGGGGCCGATGTGCTTCTGAGCAGAAGGACTGGCAGGAGCGGAGTGAATGTTTCAGGCGAGAGTTATGTAATGAGACTGGCCCAGGCCTCACAATTACTGTGTAGCTAATTGTAATCCTCACTGAGCCATGTTTATCTTTTACTGACATAATAGTGCCTTTGAGAACATTCTTTTTAGCAGAACCACAGACCATCTTCCCCCGGAGGCTGTGAATTTGGAAACAGACCCAGAAGCAGGTCAGCACAGGGCAGGAGTGTGCACACCCATCTCATTGAGGACTGTGCTTTCATTTTTGAAAATAAATCCTTTGAGGCACATACTTGTTTGTCCTAGCACTTAATGCTTGAGGTTTTTTTATAGTTCAGAAATACTTTAAGTTTTAAATTCTTCCCTCTTCCTCCCAAGGGATAAAAAGCTTCTCTGTGTGTGTGTGCATGGGGGGGGGGGGGTTCCTTTTTTCCTCTCTTTCTTTCTTTCTTTCTTTCTTTCTTTCTTCCTTCCTTCCTTCCTTCCTTCCTTCCTTCCTTCCTTTCTTTCTTTCTTTCTTTCTTTCTAGATTTATTTGTTATATGTAAGTACACTGTAGCTGTCTACAGACACGCCAGAAGAGGGTGCCAGATCTCATAACGGATGATTGTAAGCCACCATGTGGTTGCTGGGAATTGAACCCAGGACCTTCGGAAAAGCAGTCAGTGCTCTTAACCTCTGAGCCATCTCTCCAGCCCTCTTTTTTTATTTTTATAAGTGTTTTGCCTGAATATATGTATGTGTACCATGGAATACTTGGTATCTGTGGAGACCGGATCCCCTGAAGATAGAGTTATCAATGTGAACCATGTGGGTACTAGGAAACAAACCTGGTTCCTCTGCAAGAGTAATTGCTCTAATCCCTGAGCCATGTCTCCAGCCTCCGAGGTTTGTTTGTTTGTTTGCTTGTTTGTTTTGTTTTTATTTAAAAGACAGAGCCTCCTAACCCAGACTGGCTTTGAACTTCCTATTAGCTAAAGGTGCCCTTGAACTTCTGATCACACTGCCTCTACTTCCCAGGCACTAGATTCTTTTTGAAGGAGCATTCAGAGTGTCTGTGTTTCTTTCAGTAAAGAAGGTCATATTCTCTCTGGAAAACTTGAGTTGGGGCTAACAAGATGGCTCATTGGGTAAAGGTACTTGCTGCCAAGCCTGATGACCTAAGCTTGATCTTGGGAACCACATGGTAGAGAGAGAGGACCACCTCCTGTAAGTCATCCTCTGACTTCCATACGCATGCCATGGTGAGCATGCACCCTTCCCAATCTCTTAGAAACTCCAGGATGATATGAGAGTATCTTTCATCATTGTGGACAGTGTAGAGGCTGGCCATTTCTATCCCCTCTACGTAGCCTTCCTTCTTAGGCTGTGTTGAGTAATTTCTGATCCAAATAGTGTGAGTGTATAGGATCTCATTATATAGCACAGGCTTGTCTCAAACTCAGATCTGCCCTCCTTCCTCTGTCTCACAAGTGCTAGGATGACAGGCATGTCATTGGCATCATTTGGCTGTTTAAGATCCTATATCCTACTGTTGCTTTTAGGATAGCACTTTGTTTCTACTAGAACTGACAAAGAGGAGCCAGGAATTTGGTGGGAGTGCTGGGATTAAAGGCACCACACCCGGCTCGATATTTTACCTTTAAAAAGACAGTAAATCCCAGCACTCGGGAGGCAGAGGCAGGCGGATTTCTGAGTTTGAGACCAGCCTGGTCTACAAAGTGAGTTCCAGGACAGCCAGGGCTACACAGAGAAACCCTGTCTTGGAAAAAATACCCAAAAAAACAAAAACAAAAAAAGATAGTAAAAAGTGCTGGCCAGGTGGCTCAGTGTTGAAGGAGCTTGGTGCCAAGCCTGACAGTCTGAGGTAGGTCCCTGAAACTCACATGGTGGAAAGCAGTAACTCGAACAAGCTGTCCTCTAGTCTCCACATATGCAGATGTCTCTTCCCAGTAAATTAATGTAAGGAAGAAACAGGATGAAAAACTCTTAATTGATAAATAGGAATGAGGAAATGTCCCCGACCTTCTGCTCTGAATAAAACTGGTTGTTGAACTAGATTTTCAGTTATAGAGCAGAATCTTTGGTCTCTGGCAAAAATTTGCCAAACCCCCCTTTTTCCCTCTGGCCTACCAAGTCATTTTGAGAGTTTGTTGGTGCATAGCTCAGCAGTTAACTTTGAACAAAGCTGGAAATCCAATAGACATGAGCTTTGTTGGTTACTGGATAATCTTGACTTTCAAATGTGGCTGGTTTTGTACTCAGCTAGTTTTCTTACCCTCAATTGTAGGTGAGATTGCCATTCTTGGTGGTATCGAAGAAGAGAGTGATAAACTGTGGAACTTTACCAAAAAGGCCTCACACATTCAGCTGGACAGGTAACAACAGTCTCTTCCTTTAGACTTATTTTTAAGTACTTATTTTGCTTTCCTCTCAATTTTTCGACGAAAAAATTGTGATTACAGGAAATAGAGAATCTGGTTTTCAAAGTTATACTGTCCATTATCGCTACTTCTGGTGTTAAACGGTTGTGGTTGGAATCTTTGACGTAGAATTATAGATTCTTTTCAAGTCCAGTAGAGAAGAGAATTGTTAAATTTAAAACTTCTGGTGCCTGCTTTCAAAGCAGCACACGGTGAAGTTGGGAGCACTACATAGAGAATTGTCATGGTCCGTGCACAAGAAAAACATTTTAAATGTCTTACTGCAACCAACTCTTACTTCAGTAAACAAGATCTTTTGATAGAAGCTCAATAGTTGTGAGTTTATCAATTTTGTCTTTTTTTGTGTGTGTGTTTTGTGTATATAGCTCAGGCTAACCTCTGGCTTGTGATTCTCGTGTTTCAGTCTCTGGAGTGCTGACATTGTAAGCATGTGCTACCACACCATTTCCAGTTTTTTTGTCTTGCTTATAGTTATTGGGGAAGAGAATCTTTATGTAATATGAAGATGAAAGCCCCTCACAACAAAGGCTTCAGCTTCTCACTTATTTGTTGAGGCCTTTAGTGTTCTTCTAGCGTGTGACCAGTCTAAAATAGTCGTTTCATTTCCTTCTCCATGTTAAGCATCATTTAAACACTAGAACTTTGTTTCCTCAGCTTACCAGAAGTGCCCTTGCTAGTTGATGTACCCTGTTTGTCGGCTCAGTTGGACGATTCCATTCTTAACATAGTGAAAGACCACATTTTTAAGCATGGAACAGTAGCTTCCCGCCCACCAGTACAGATTGAAGAATTAATAGAGAAACCTGGAGGCATCATAGTGCGATGGTGTAAGGTATGTGCCAGTCGCAGACGCGGTATCACTGTGATGGGCATGTGACTGGGGACTTCTACGATTCTTCTTAGCTAATACATTTTTCTCTTTCCAAAAAAAAATCCCCCCTGCTGTCTGTCTGTCTGTGTATCTTCCTTCCTTCCATCCTTCCTTTCTTTCTATTAATAAATTAAATTAAATTCACAGAAAATGTAGACCAAGGTAGTTCTTCTTCTAGTATCAAATAAAGAGCTCAAGGTTTGTTTGTTTTGTGTGCTGGCAGTCCGAGCCCCATGAAAGGATCTCTGACATCAGTGAGACCGCAGAGGAAGTTCTTCCACGTAACGTAACAGTTAAGGAACTGAGGATTTCTCCCTTCTCATTGCTTCAAAAAGCCAGAAGATGATAGTGCATTTTCAGCTTAGTTCATCTTAATACTTGTTAAGATTTCTAAAGTATAGTACTGTCATGGAGGTGCACACTCTCAGTCCCAGCACTCAGGAAGTAACACAGCTGTATCTCTGTGATTATGAGGCCAGTCTGATCTACATAGTGATCAAACCAGCCAGGACTGCACACCACTATGTGTCAAAACAAAGCAAAAGAATAACGAAACAAATATTTCTGTAGTTTCCTTACACTTGGTATTTCCAAGAATTCTGTTCTTTCTTTTTTAAATACATTTTTATATAAATATATGTGTGTGAATATACTTTTTTTACATATATTCTTTAAATCTGTATATCTGAGTTACTATATTTTAATTAGAAACCATGTCCAAATTAGCCATTGTATCTTGGCTGTTGATAAATCATTCAGAGCAAGAAGGAAGGAACCAGGCACGCTAACATAGCATTGGGATACCACGGCAGGGGGGTGGTCAGTTCAAGGACAGGCTGGAAAATAGAATAAGACTCACTCTCAGAGAAGAAGGAAAGGAGAAGCAACTGGGTGTGATAATGCAAACCTGTAATCTGGAAGTTGAGGCAGGAAGATCACCATGAATTCAAGGCCAGCCTGGGATACATATAGTAAGACCCTATCTCAGGTCAAACAAAAGGAAAGGAAAGGAAATACTGATAGCATGTTGTCTGTGCCTTCTCCCAGAATGGTCCATACTGCCCCTGTTCAGCACATAGACCTGTGTGTTGGTCTAGATGTCCTGGTTCTGTGGATTTTACCTAACTTAAAAATCCTTCTCCATAGGTGGATGATGACTTCACAGCCCAAGATTACAGGCTTCAGTTCCGCAAATGTACTGCAAATCATTTTGAAGACGTGTATGTAGGTTCTGAAACGGAGTTCATAGTGTTGCACATAGACCCCAATGTAGATTATCAATTCAGAGTCTGCGCCCGAGGAGACGGCAGGCAGGAATGGAGTCCTTGGAGTGTTCCCCAGACAGGCCACTCCACACTGGTGCCTCATGGTATGTATGCTCTTACCATGTCAGACCTGAAGCTCCATGGGGTATAGAAACTTTTTTTCACCTTCTGCTGGGATTCCTAGCCACTTTTCCTAAGGATAATCCTGAATTGAGAGACTGTGGAACCTGCCTTTCCTTAGATCACTCATGGAAATGATTTTCATCACATCTGTGTAGTAGATTGGCCTTTGGACTCACAATTGAGTATCACCTAAAACCACACACTGAAAATGGTGCCGAGGACACTGACTTTTCTAGACCCTCTAAAAGTCTTACAAACTTGATGTTGGTCTTTCTCCTCCATTACTGATTTAAAGGGCATACTCCTTTTTCCTAGAATAGTTAGGATCTTGCTGTGTTGCCCAACATTATTTTGAACACAACAAGACTCATTTCAGCTTCCCAGGTAGCTGGGCTACAGCCATGAGCCACATACCTGGGTATCTATACACTTAGTAGCTTTATTTTGTTTTTCTTTAAAGATATATTGGGCTAGAGAAATGGCTCAATGCTTAAGAGCACTGGCTGCTCTTCCATAGGTCCTGAGTTTAATTCCCAGCAACCACATGGTGGCTCACAACCATCTGTAATGAGATCCAATGCCTTCTTCTGGTGTGTCTGAAGACAGCTACAGTGTACTCATGTACATAAAATACATAAATCTTAATATATATATTTATTTGTGGATGTGTGTGGATGTGTTCACATGTTTGCTGGTTCTGTGGAAGCCAATATAGTTATAGGCTGCCATAAGCTGACTGAAAATGGTGTTGGGAACTGAACTTTGATCCTCCACGAGTGTTCTTCACAGCTGAGTGATCTCTCCAGTTGTTTGATATATTCATTTTAACGTGGTGCTATGGGTTAAACTCAGATCCTTATACATGCTAATAAATACATGCTCTATTACAGAGCCTTGTCTCTATCTCTTATTAACTTATTCTTATTGACATTGGAATAACCTCAAATTATTAAATTTAAACAATTTCTTTTTTAGATAGAAGACCATCATTTAATTTTTCAAATAGTACAGGAATTTACCAAACTCTTTTTTTTTGTAATTTGTGGGTCTAAGCCCAATTCTTTGTTGTTAAATATTTATTAAATTTAGCCAAGATCTTTCTAAGTAGCTACTGTCACTCAGTTCTATTCAATGTGTGTATCCCTTGAAAAGATCATTATAATTTTTTTTGTGTCTTTGTCTTGAAAGAGTGGACAACTGGCTTTGAGGGATACAGTCTGAGCAGTCGAAGAAATATAGCCCTCCGGAATGATGCCGAGTCCTCGGGTGTTCTCTACTCCAGCGCTCCAACCTACTTCTGTGGGCAGACGCTGACATTCAGGCAAGTGGATTGGGACATGCCTGGCATGCCTCTGGCTGTGTACTGGAGCGTGTGGGGTGTGCCTGAGTCTGAGCTTGGCACGCCCCAGCTTTAGTCCATCTCTTACAGGGTCAGCTTGGCAACGCTTTTGTTTTGTGTTGTTTTATTAAAACAGGGTTTTACTGTGTAACCCTGGCTGGCTTGGAGCTCACAAAGACCAGACTGGGCTCAAACTTAGAGAAGTCTGCTTGCCTCTTTTCCAAGTGCTGGAATTAAAGGCGTGCCTAACCACACCAGGCTTTTGACAAGGCTTCATTCAGACTTTTCCTGTTTCAGTTGTCTGTGTCTGTGGGGTTCTGTATAAAAGCTTGGTACTTGATTTGTTTGTCTCTTTTGCTCTGGTAAGTAAGGATGAATAGAATACCTGTTAGAAGTTTTTAAAAGTCAGAGGCATGGTGGTGCAAATCTGTCACTCCAGAACTCAGGAGATGGAGGAATTCAAGATGGCCTCAGCACAAAGCAAGTCAGCATGGGCTGTGTAAGACCCTGTCTGTACAACAAAGCAAACTGCTCGGAGGCCAAGAATTATTTTTCCCTTTGTCTCTGAAAAGCAGCTTACTGTTAAGAGCACGGCGTGTGTGTAACTCTGTAAAATATAACTGAAAGCACGCCTTCCCTGCCATCAGCTCTCCTTTACCTGCTTTCTTGTTAGCCGAGCAGTGTGTTCTATGGTCGTATTTCTAAATAGCTCTTTGTAGAAAACCAAAGCCCAGATGCTTTGGTTTGGTTTGGTTTTGGCTAAGCCCTGTTTTGGTTTGAGTGATTAAACGTGTGCCTGGCTTTTACCATGCGTACTTCAGGGTAACAGAATCTCCGCAAGATTTTAAGTCTCAAGATTATCAAATATTTTTATTTCTTTAAAAATGTTCTTAATTGGGCTGGAGAGATGACTCAGCAGTTAAGAGCATTGCCTGCTCTTATAGAGGTCCTGAGTTCAATTCCCAGTAACCACACAGTAGCTCACAACCATCTGTAATGGGATCTGATGCCCTCTTCTGGTGTGTGTTGACAGGGTGCTCATGTCATTAGATAGATAGATAGATAGATAGATAGATAGATAGATAGATAGATAGATAGATAGATAGATAGATAGACAAATAGATAAGTAAATAAATAATACTCTTTAAATGTTTTTCTTAATTACATGTGTGTGCATTGTGGGATACAAACTTGCAGGAATGGATTCTCTTTTTCTACCTCGTAGGTTCTAGATTTCCAATCCCATTCTGGGCTGTGACCAGTGTCTTTATTAGAACCCTGAGCATCTTACCAACCTCATATGGTAGGGATTTTTGTCTGTTCTGTTTTCTTGTGTGAGGCGTGGGAGAACATCTGGAAGTTTTGTCTGAGCTAGTGTTGCTGTGTTCCCCTTCAGCCACATCATTTGAACTGACCCCACTGTCAGGATGGTTAATGCTTTGTCTTTCTTTTGACACCTCCTCTTACCCACTAAGTCGTAAAGAAAGAATGAATCACCAGAAGAATGCCAAGAGAGGAGAAAAATGAGTCTGTTAGCTTTCCACTTCTACAAATAAGCACTTGAGATAATGGGCTCACAGAGAAGAGGGCCGTCCCTGCTCACCTCCAGTACTGTAGCCTGTGACAAGTCGGCTCCATTTCTGTGGGCTCGTGTCAGCTGTTAGGTGGCAGGATTTTCTCCCTAACAGGGCCTGCTGAGGACCAAACCATTGATACTTGTGCCTCTCAGGAGCATGGAAATAATTCTATATCTAATTATGGCAGAACCTGAAACCCAAAACCTGCTTATGCCCCACGTAGTGACTTTTCTTTGTAGAGAAATACCTTCATTAGTGAAATTCCTGAAACCCAGGTACTTCTGCACAGCAGCAGACCTCCTACAACCTGTAGATAGAGGCTGGCTAGAGTGCCAATGAGAATGACGATAAATAAATTATTGCAGTTGCTATCTAAATCTGGGCCAAGGGCTAGTGCGTGTGGTTTCATGTACCCAGGCTGAGTAGCTGGGGAAAGCCTTGGACTTCCACTTCCCAAGAGCAGATATAAGAGCTGTGCACTACTCCACTGGCTTATTGGTGCTGAGGACTGAACCCAGGGCTTGGTAAATGCAAGGCAAGCACTCTGCTGCCTGAGCTGCGAAGCAAACTTCATTGTTGTCTTACAGTAACCAATTTGATGAGTGTAGTTGACCATTTTAGGAGGGAGAAAATTGAGGCACAAAGAAGTTTATTATTCAGTGTCTCACAGCTAGTAAGTACCAAAGCTGAGACTGAAGTCCGGGAGCTGTCTCCAGAATCCAGTGGTTATGCCTGCCTCGGCCTGCTGAGTGGGAGAGCTGTGCACTAACGACCACACCCAGGGCCGTCTTAGCCACTGGCCATTTCGTCTGTCTCTGCTGTCTTCTGTGAGGAAGGAAGTGTGAAGGCTGCAGTGCCGCTGGTGTTGGTGTTGGTGTTGGTGCTGTAGCTGCACGTCAGGCCTGGGGCATGTAAAGCATTTGTTCTTCCACGGGGCTGCCCCCTTCCCTTTCCGATTTTAGTATCTTTTCCTCTCTGTATTTCTTGATCCTAATGCTGTCTTATGGTTTCGATTCCCTCTGTGGATACAAAGGAATATTTGATTGATGGCTTCCATACTTGTCAGCGATATAGACTGATAGGACCTCACGGCCTACTATCTGCTGACGGGTCTGACAGCAGGCTTAATCAAACTCTCTCTGTCTTCGCCCAGAGAAGTCTCACTTGGGCCTCTCTGGGCAGGGTGATTAACTAAGACTCCATTCTGCTCAGTCTCAGGCAGACTTTGCATGGTTGTCATTGAATGTGAACTAAGAGTCTCCTACCCGTGTTCAAAGGGTAAACCTGGAGGTAAGTGGGGGTCGGGGCAGCTGAGTGTGGCTGAACGAGGGGCTTCTGAAGGACCTGCTCTTTAGGAGGGCGCTGTACACTCCCAGGCACTCCTCTTGTTTAGCCAGCTTGTCTTTGCTGTGGCTTCTGGATGGCTTGCAGGTATGGGAACCTTTTGGCACTGTGACTTGGTGTTGTCATCTAGAAAATGTGCACTTAAGGACTGAACAGTGCCATTATAGGAGGGTGGGGAGTACCAGGTTTTTTTTTTTAAGTCTAAATATTTTAAATAAGTATGCAATTCTGTGTTGGGATAAATTCATAATTACCCTTGGCTGCGTGACTGTGGGCACGGCTTGGACATGCTTGGTAGAACCTCTGAAGCAATGAGGCCTTGTTTCTGGCTGAATGCTTAGCCTCTCTGCCATGGTGCCTGAGTCTGCTGACGGCCCTTCTCCGGACCTCTCCCATCTCCTGGCTGAACATTCCTGTTTTCTTTGCCTGCTTTTAACTTTTCCTGGCATCATCAATTTACTTTTTAGTTATGTGTGTCTGTGTGCATCTGCCATGTGAGTGCAGGTGCCCTCAGAGGCCAGTTGATCCCCAGGGGCTGCAGTTACAGGCAACAACAGTACATGTTCTTACCCCTGAGCCATCTCTCCAGCCCCTTATTAATTTTTAAACTGTATGGTAACCTCTTTTCTGTCATCTGTTTCTTAGTTTGTTTTGAGATGGGGTCTAGTGTATCCCAGGCTGGCCTCAAACTCACTATAAAGCCGAGAATGACCTTAAACTGCTGATCTCCTTGCGTCCACCTCCCTACTGCAGAGCCTGTGGGCATGCGCACTCTCCTTTTATGCTGAGCTACCAAACCGAGCCCCACCACCTGTTTTTTTAAAGCAGCTTCCTTTTTTAAGTTAAGAAACAAAAGCACACGGGGATCGTATGTCAGGCTTCAAATCTTAGAAGTGTAGAGTTACCCCAGGTTGTGTGCTCAGTGCTGTCTACTCATCCTGCTGTCACAGTTTGCCTTCTGTTGCTGGGATAAAACACTGACTAAAAGCAACCTGGGAAGAAGGATTTATTGCATCTTACAGGTCACAGTCCCTCACCGAGGGAAGCCAGGGCAGGAGGTGAGAGGAACCCTGGAATCGGGAACTGAAGCAGAAGAGATAGAGGAAGGCTACTCACTGTCTTCCTCTGGCCTGCTTAGCTACCCGTCTTGTATACCCCGCACCCACCTGCTAAGGAGTGGTATAGCTCACAGTGGGCTGGGCACTTCACCAGTCGCAACTTAAACAAACAGGCAGCCGTTCACTTGTGTTTTGAAACAGGTTCTCACTGTGGTATTCTGGTTGGCTAAGAATTTAATATGTGGGCTGGAGAGATGGCTCAGTGGCTAAGAGCACTGACTGCTCTTCCGAAGGTCCCAAGTTCAAATCCCAGCAACCACATGGTGGCTTACAACCACCTGTAATGGGATCTGATTACCTCTTCTGATGTGTCTGAAGTCAGCTACAGTGTACTTACATATAATAAATAAATAAACAAACAAACAAACAAACAAACAAACAAACAAATAAGAATTTAATATGTGCCCATTCCGGTCTGGGACTTGCAGCAACCCTCTTTTCCCTGTGCCTGGGTGCTAGTATCATGGCAGTACTCCCACCCCCAGAGGTTAATAGCTGTGAGCTATGTGAATTTGCTTCAGTGCTTGCTTTGGTGCCTCCTCCATTCCCCACCCCCAGCATCCCACAATAAGGGTCTTAGTTTATAGCCTAGGCTAGTCTGGGTGGAATTCACTGTGTATCCCAGGCTGGCTTTAGATTTTCAGCAATCCTATTTTTGCCTTCTTGGTGCCAAGATTACATGTGTCACCATACCTGGCTTGCTTTATTTATTATTATTATTGCTTATGTGTGTATACACATATGCATATTTTGATTTGTATGTGTGCCTTATCATGAGTGTAGGTGCACTCATCGTAGCATGCGTGGGAAGGTCGGATGACTTTCAGGAGTGTGTTCTCAGCTTCCACAGGTGAGTTCTGTGGACCAAGCTCAGGTTGTCAGAGTTGTAACAAGCTTTTTACCCACTGAGCCTTCTCTCAGTTCCTTGGCTTTTTTTGGGTTTTTGTTTTGCTTTTTTGTTTGTTTGTTTGTTTGTTTGTTTCTGAGACAACCTTGTTATGTAGCCCAGGATGACCTTGGACTCTTAACTGCTAGGATTACAAGTATTCACCAAATGAGCTGGGCAGTGATGGTGCACACCTTTAATCCTAGCACTCCAGAGGCAAAGGTGGGTTGACCTCTGAGTGTGAGGACAGCCTGCTCTACAGGGCAAGCAGCCAGGGCTACACAGAGAAACCCTCTGTCTTGGGGAAGGAAACAAAAGAAAATGTGCACCAACCATGCCTGGCTTTTTCTTCTGTCTACTAAGGACCGAACCTGGGCCTTTCATACGCAGGCAAGGCCTTTGCCACTGAGCTACACCCTTACTGTGTTTCCTTTCTACTAAGTATTAACATTTTTATCATTTCTGAATGAATTTAAGCTCAAAGAGATCCTTATTTCCTGTACAGAGTTCATTTCTGCCATTACCAGGTATATCTTGTTAGTTTCTTATATTCAAAAAGTAGTCTAGGCTGGGGTACACTCAGTGGCACTGTGTGCAGTTAGCATACAGAAAGCTAAGTTCAGTCCCTGGCACCAAACAAAATACACAAAACCGACAGCACAATTAAATCTTTCCTAGAAAAGCCCTGTGGAGAAGCTGCTACGGGAGGTGTTTTTATATAGGGGTAGGATGTGTCCCTTGGTAGGCTGCCCTTGCTCCACTTGATGGCCCCACACCAGGGCAGCATTAATTGGATTCTGGGCTATAAGAGAAAAGGCATGAGAGGGGCGTATTGGAGGGTAGGATTGGGAGGAGCTGGAGGCATGAGGGAAGATGGGTATTAGTAAAACATGTTTTAGTCCTGTATGAAACTTTCAAAGATACATAAAAACACTATTTTTTAAAGCCTGGTGTTTGAGTCAGGCACAGCATGGATGATTATCCCTCTGAGCACCAGAGAGGCTGGGCCAGGAGCTTCATGGGTTCAAGGGCATGTCAGGCTCCATAAGTGAGACTGTCTCAACAGGGAACAGAAATGAAGTTAATTTGTTTTTAACTAGGATCTTTGAACCTTGTATGCTCCTCCATATGCTGTGTGGAGAGACTGCATAGTCCCAGGGAGAGTGCAGCTGGGCTAGGGCTCTGTGGTTTTGCTACCAGGGAACCCCTAGAGGTGCAGCAGCCCTGTGAAACAGGCTCATATTACAGATATGGGTAATGTCACCCAGAGGAATTCTCTCCGACACACTCTTATTATAGTGTGGGGGAGATAAGCTGAGAACTTGCCAGGAGTCGCTCCCTGGCTTTTAATTTGTTTGCATGGGTAGGATTACATGAAGTCACTGGGCATTCCTGCCTTGGGTATTCATGCACAGTCCTGGTTATGACAGAATTAATAGGCCTTTTTCTCTGTGTTTTTCTTTAAAAAAAAAAAAAAGATTTATTTATTTTATTTATATGAGTACACTGTTGCTGTCTTCAGACACACCAGAAGAGGGCATTGGATCCCATTACAGATGATTGTGAGCTACTATGTGGTTGCTGGGAATTGAACTCAGGACTTCTGGAAGAGCAGTCAGTGCTCTCAACCACTGAGCCATCTCTGCAGCCCCTTCTCTGTGTTTCTTAATATCACTTTTCTAAAATGGAAAGTCAGTTCTCTTGATTGACTGCAGTAGTTGTTTGTTTCTGTGTAAACTACATCAGGCATTGGTCTCTTCTCCCACTGTGGGCATACAGCATTGGGTATCATAGGGAATCTGGGTTTAAGAAAAAGAAGAAATGCCAGGCGTGGCACCTTATAGCTAGTACTTGGGAGGGTGATGCAGGAAGACACCAAAAATTCAAAGCCAGGGAGGCTACATAGTAAGTTTCAAGTCATCTTGGGCTACACTGTGAGACCTTATCTTTATAAAGAACTATGAGATGCCCAGTGGTGGTGGCACACGCCTTTAATCCCAGCACTCGGAAGGCAGAAGCAGGTGGATTTCTGAGTTTGAGGCCAGCCTGGTCTACAAAGTGAGTTCCAGGACAGCCAGGACTATACAGAGAAACCCTGTCTCAAAACCACCCCCCCCCCAAAAAAAAAAGCCTCAGTTTGAATGCCCAGGATACACATGAGAACCAGACATGCCGTGTGAATCTCTGTGATCCCAGTGTCTTAGTTAGAGTGACTGTGCTGTGATGACTAAAAGCAACTTGGGGAGGAGCGGGTTTATTTCACTCACAGTTCCTTGTAGCCGTTCACCATCAAAAGCAGTGAGGGCAGGAGCTCAAACAGGGCAGGAACCTGGGGGCAGAAGCCGTGGCCGGGGCTGCTTTACTCACTTGCTAAGCCTGTTTCTTACAGAAGTGAAGCTGAGTATGGCATCACCCGCTAATTAAAGAAATGCCCTGCAGGCAGATCTTATGGAGGCATTTTCTCAAATTGAGGTTCCCTCCTTTTAGGTAACTCTAGCTCATATCAAGTTGACATAAAAGTAGCCGACATGCCCAGTGTCCCTATGAGGAGATGGGAGGGGGAGACAGTAGAAGCCCTGGAAGCTTTCAGGTCAGATAGTCTCCTACACACACACACACCACACAGAGGGGAGTGGTGCAGGAGGGACAGGTAAGGGATGGGGGGAAAAAAAACAACCACAAAGTAGCAAAGACTGTGTCCTGAAATACCAGCATGTACTCCTAACCACGGAACCATCTTGCCCATCCCATGTTACATTTAAAAAGAGGAAAACAGTGAGATGACCTTTTTACTTCAATGACAGAGTTGAAACTGTGGGACAGCCAGACCGAAGAGACAGTATAGGAGTATGTGCAGAAAGGCAGAATGGCTACGAATCTCTGCAGCGGGACCAAGCCGTGTGCATCAGCACGAATGGTAAGACAAACATGGCTGTACAGGAGCTGATGGGAAAGCCTCCTCCTTAACATCCAAGTACTGGTACCAGAGGCTGCCATTCGAGCCCTCAAAGGAGGGAAGCAACCACCAGTCCTACCCAGCTATGAAAAGAAAAACCACACACAGACTATTTAGGGCTGTAACTGGCTTAGCCGGCAAAAGTACATGCTGTGCAGATTCCACAACCTGGAACCCACATAAAGGTGAGACGAGGGAACCAACTGCATAGAGCTGTCCTTGGGCTTCTACATGCATGCCACAGCATGCACATGGCACAGTTACATCCACATTGCACACATAGAGTAATTTATGTGTTTTAGCTCCATATTCCATAGTGTTGATGCTTTCAAAATTACTTCCCAAATCCAGACAGGGCTAATCCTATCACTTGGGAGTTTGAGGCCACTCTGGGATTTTTTTTTCCCTCCATCTTTGGGGGAATAAAATAAATAAATCACTCCTAAGTCAACAGTTATTTTTTTTTAAATTAGGTAACAGTTATTTTTTTGTGGCACAAAATAAAACATTAAATAGAGCAGGATTCCTGTATATTACACAGGAAACAATGTTGCTGTTGAGGGCTGACAGGCAGAGATGGTGTTCCCTTCCATGCTGTTCCTGTGGAAACTCACACCAGAAGTCTGAAATGGGATTACAGTCCTGATTTTTGCTTCCCCTGTGGGAATGGGGGTGTTAATCTCTTTAAATCCATTGTCAATACCCAGTTTTCTGGAGCCTTCCTTTTTCTGAACTAAGGAGGCGGCTCTTCAATAATCTAGACACTGTCTTAATTCTCTCAGGCATTGCTCAGGTGACTGACTTTAATGTTTTAGGTGCAGTCTTTGTCAATGGAAAAGAAATGACCAATCAGTTGCCTGCAGTTACCTCTGGCTCCACTGTCACATTTGATATCGAAGCTGTGACTCTAGGAACTTCTAACAGCCATGAAGGTGGGAACGCCAAGCTCCGAGTGACCATCAGCTCCAATAACCGGGAGGTGGTGTTTGACTGGCTGCTCGAGCAGGCCTGTGGCCCTCTTTACTTCGGATGCTCGTTTTTCTACCCTGGATGGAAAGTGCTGGTATTTTAGCATTTGAAGGGCTTGGCTTTGATGTGAGGGTTTGCTGTTTCTGTCCTCAGTTTAGTTGTCTCTGACTTTGAAAAGGTGAGCTTACCTCTCTGTCCACCGGAAATTAAAAATGTTTCTGGGTTCACCTTGTAAGGTTTCAGTAAGAAGTGAGCTGAGTGATGTGGACAAAACCATAGCTCAGTTTTGTTTTGAAGTACAAATATCAAACTAGCTTTAAAAGTCTGCATACTTTTTCCACTGTTCTTCCTGAAGTTGGTTGTTAGAACAGAAAATGTCACATTAGTAAGTCTTCATCAAGATTGAAGGCCAGAAGTAAACACAGAAGACAGCGAGAGGCCAGGCTCCTCGGTGCTTGTCCAGTCCTGAGTGTTCACCCTCTCCACGTCCCCCTCCGGGAGTGTCTGGGTCTGAGCCAGCATCTGTGACAGCCAGTGTTAGCATCTTTTTACTGGAGTGTGACACAGAGAGGGCAGAGGTCTGCATTCCTCAAGGTGAAGCTACTTTTGGAAGAACACAGCAGTGTTAGCAGGTCACGTGTGCACAGCAGGCCCCATGCATCTTTCCTCAGCCGTGCACACGGGCTGTGTGCAGTGTTATAGTCAGTGTGATGTCAGGTTGAGAACTGGTCTTTTAGTGGACCAAGGAAATAAAGGATAAATACTTGACCTATTTTTTTTAAACTTAAATTTCTGTAAAATATTTATTTGACTTACTTAATATGTAAAAAAATCGTGGTCTTGTTATACCAGCATACATATAATTTTTAATGTGAATTTTTGTTTGTTTTTTATCAATAGTAAAAAAAAAAAGTGGAAAAGCAAGTGTGGTATTTTTGTAAGATAATTTATTTGGGGATTCATGTTCCCTTTCGACAATCATGACTTTTCCTCCCGTTTTATGTATAAGTAAGTGCCCTTCTCATGTTAGAGGTTCTAGAGTGCCGTATCCAGCCTTATGAAACAAAATAAAAAATGAAAAATTAACAGAATGTATTTTGTGGTTTTTTGTGAGTATAATGAATCCAATCTTAATATACTTTTCATTAGAAATTTAATAGAAAATAAAAGCCAGCACTGGGGAGGCAGAGGCAGGCGGATTTCTGAGTTCGAGGCCAGCCTGGTCTACAGAGTGAGTTCCAGGACAGCCAGGGCTGTACAGAGAAACCCTGTCTCAAAAAGTCAATCAATCAATTAATCAATCAATCAAATATCTTCATCTACCTTATTCTATTTGGGATTTTCTGTTTGCACACTGCACACTCGTAAAACAGTTTCTTCGGAAAACATTGCGATTATCTGTAGTTGATTTTTTTCTTTCTTTTTTTTTGGTTTTTGGTTTTTGGTTTTTGGAGATAGGGTTTCTCTGTATAGCTCTGGCTGTCCTGGAACTCACTTTGTAGACCAGGCTGGCCTCGAACTCAGAAATCTGCCTGCCTCTGCCTCCCGAGTGCTGGGATTAAAGGCATCCAGGGCTACACAGAGAAACCCTGTCTTGGAAAAAAAAGAAAAGAAAAGAAAAGTTTTTTTCTGGTTCCAGGCATCTTTCTTAGCTGTTATTATAACTTGAAAAGGCTGCTTATCTGTTGTTTACATCCTGTATCTCATCTCACACCCAGCATGGTGCCTTACACGTAAACACATGGCTAATACATGTTATAATATCTAAGTAATATATGTTATATAAATATATAAATAATACACATTTTATATATAAATATGTAAATACATGTTATAATATATACATGGAGATGAAGCATTTTTCTCCACATGTCTTCATCTCTCTCTTTATTAAATGTATGTTTAATGTGTGGGATTTTTTTTTTGTGGTCTCTATGTACCCCTGACTAGCCTGGAACTCAGTATATAGACTAGGCTGGCCTTGAATTTAGAGATCTTCCTGGCTCTTGATTCATTCTCTCTCTCTCTCTCTCTCTCTTTCTCTCTCTCTCCTTCCCTCCCTCCCCCTCTCCCTCTCCCTCTCCTCTTCTCTTCTTTTCTTTCTGTTGAGACAGGGTTTCTCTATGTAGTCCTAGCTGTCCTAGAACTGGCTCCATAGACCAGGCTGGCCTGGAATGCAGAGAACTGCATGCCTCTGCCTCCAGAGTGCTGGAATTAAAAGGTGTGAGGGCCCCCATCCCTGATTTTTTACTTTCTAAAAACAATTGCATCTTTTTTTTTTCTTTTGGTTTTTCGAGACAGGGTTTCTCTGTATAGCTCTGGCTGTCCTGGAACTCACTCTGTAGACTAGGCTGGCCTCGAACTCAGAAATCTGCCTGCCTCTGCCTCCTGAGAAACAATTGCATCTTAAATTTAAACTTATTGCCTGTATGCAAAACTAAATTTGAATGAAAAAAAATTTTTTTAATTTTTCTTTGTTTTGTTTTTTTGGGGTTTTTGGTTGGTTGGTTTTTTGAGACAGGGTTTCTCTGTGTAGCTCTGGCTGTCCTGGAGCTCACTCTGTAGACCAGGCTGGCCTTGAACTCAGAAATCCGCCTGCCTCTGTCTCCTGAGTGCTGGGATTAAAGGAGTGCGCCACCACGCCCGGCTAGCCACCTTTCTTATACAGCCAGGATCTCACAGCTCATAGTGGGCTGAGCCCTCCTACATTTGTCAGGATCAAGACAGTTCCTCGGTTGTGATTCCCTCTTCCTGGGTCTCTGTGAATTGATGGAAATTGTCCCTAGAGAGGATCAAGCTGGCTTTATAATCTGGCTGACTGATGGCTTCAAACTGGAGCAGTCATAGTCCAGTCTGTTCATACTGAAGTGAGATGCGATGCTTATTTACATTGTAGTTGTACTTCTTTAAGGAGGGCATCAGCAAAATGCAGTTAGTTTGACAAACTCTGGGCCAAGTGTGGTGGGTGCACTGCCACCAGAATTAGAACTTAGAAGACACCCTGTTCTACATAAGAAAATCTGCTCTCTTCTCTGGGCTTCCTGTTTCTCTTTGTCGTTCTGTGTGAATGAGAGGTTTTCCTGTGAATGGCCCCTGTCTTCATTCTCTGTGTACTCAGCTCTTTATACTTAATGAGTTTGTCTTTACAGATCTTCGTATTTTCATTCGCCTAGGTAAAATGTTCTAGATATGGACTCTAGGGAGTTTGTAGTGATTACTTGGAGCTTTTGATATCTCAGAATCTCACATAGTAAGAAGAGCTAGCCAGGTGCAGTGGTGCACAGCTTTGATCCCAGCATTGGAAGGCATGGACTGGCGGATCTCTGAGTTTGAGACCAACCTGATCTACAAAGAGAGTTCCAGGAGCATGAGGAGGACGAGGAACTAAGGTGTAGGGTGTAGCTTGATTGCTAGAGTGCTTGCCTGGCATCTGTGAAGCCCTGGGTTTGATTCCCAGTACTTCATGAACCAGAATGACAGGAGCAAGCCTGTAATCCCAGCACTCAGGTAGATGAAGGTGGAGGATCAGATAAGGTCAATCTGGGGAACATTCCTGGGAGAGGAACAAGACGGGAGCAAGCCTGGAATGCTACTCCGTGAGGGGAGAGTAAGAGAGGCCCCCCACCGCCCCCAAAAAAATCCAAACAGGTAAAGGAAAACACTTGCCACTAAGCCTGCCTGGCACCCTAAGTTCCATCCATGGGACCTACATGGTGAGAGGAGAGAATGGGCTCCCCGGAATTGTCCTCTGACCTCTACACATGTGCATATACACAAATAAATGAAATAGAGTGACTACATAGATGTAAAATTATATAGGTGACACTGAAAGTCTGTGGCAGGGGATTCCCGTGAGTCACAAATCCAAGTTGTTAGAGAGGAACCATAATTGCTGCAAGACCTGTGTGATCTTCGTGTCTCCGCAGGAAGAGGAAACTGAAGATGAGCAGACATGAGAACAGGAGGAACCCCAAATCGTCAGCAGATGCTCCCTGGAAAGCACCGCGGAGTAGTTTGGAAATAGTAAAATTTAGGGGACTTCCCACCAGTGTTGATTGAGCATGAGGCCCCATGGGTGTCTCCAGTGCTCGGGCTACCCCTAGAGCTGGTTGCTGGTGTATGCCAGGGTCCCAGCAAGTCGGAGGTCAAGGCAAGGGAATCTAGAATTTCCTGCCCAACACAGGCCAAACAGTGAGGCCCTGTCTCAAAAAATACAGGGACTAGTAAGGTGATTCTAGTTAAGAGCACCTTAAATTGCTCTTGCGGGGCCGGGCAGTGGTGGCACATGCCTTTAATCCCAGCATTTGGAAGGCAGAGGCAGAAAGATTTCTGAGTTCGAGGGACAGCCAGGGCTACACAAAGAAACCCTGTCTCGAAAAAAAAAAAAAAAGCAAATAAATAAATAAAAACCCCACCAAAAACAAAAACAAAACAAAATGCTCTTGCAGAAGACGTGGGCTCAGTTCACCTCAGGCAAGTCAGTTAACTCCAGCTGTAACTCCAGCTCCCGGAGATCCACTGCCCTCTTCTGGCCTCTGTGGGTATCTGCATTCACAAACGTGCCAATGCACACAATTAAAAGTAAAAACAGGCTACCGGGAGCTTCAGTGACTTATTAGGATTCAGATCTCAGAAACTGATGTAAAAGCCAACTGTACTGCAAACATGTTAGCCAGGGCTCCTCCAGGGCCAGCCTGCCCAATGTACCCAGCAGAGAAGCAAGAAGACCAAGTCCCTAGCAAGGTATATGGTGGGACTGACACGGAGGCTGTCCTATGACCTCAATGTGCACACATAGAGATGTGTGAGCACACATGATTTCACTCTGTACACACACACAGAAAAGCTGTTAAGGTCATGGTTACCATGACCACAGCAAACAGCAAATCAAATCTGGAAGAAAACAAGACTGAATGATCACATCTTCAGAAAGCCACAGTCCGGCTGAGCCACCCTGGCTACTTGCCATTCCAGTGTGAGGAGCTGAGTTTAATGTTCAGCATCTGTGTAAAGGCCAAGCGTGGCGGGGACAGAAAGGATACCTAGATTTCCTCAGACAGTCAGTGAACCCAAGCCAGGAAGCTTGGATCAGCTAGCGATCATACCTCAAAAAGCAGGTGGCATAGTTGAGAAAGACTCCTTAATGTCCACCTTTTTCTACACGCATATACACGTGCACACACGTTTACATGGATACAAATATAAGTCAATGGATACTTTAAATGATAAGGCTCTAGACCATACTAAATCTGTGACGTGAGCAGATTGGATGGGCTCTCTCTTGCGTTGGTTTGAGAGTGTTGAATCCCCTGGAACTGGAGTTATAGACAGTTGTGAGGTGCCATGTGGGTGATTGAACCCAGGTCCTCTGGAAGAGCAGCCAGTGCTCTGAACCACCGAGTCACCTCTCCAGCCCCTGGATGGACTCTATCGTTCTCTGCCTTGTTCCTTTGAGGCAGATTCCCTCCCTGAACCTGAAGCTCCACTGATCTCTCACGGTCCTGGGGTTACAGGCATAGGAGGTCACACAGGGCTTATGTGGATGCTGAGATCCACACTCCAGTCAAGGGTTGTGCGGCCAACATCCTTAGCCTTTGAGCTGTCTCTCCAGCCCCCACGTATTAGACCTTGTAGCTGATGATAGTCCTGCAACAGAGAGGTGTTAGGGAAGGGAAGGCCTGCCTATTCCTAGAGAGGATTCTAAAAGGATCCTAAAGGCACTCTTCAGTGGCCCACAGCTGGGGCTGAAGGCAGCTTCCTCTTGCTGGGTGTAGCTTTGTTGACACTTCAGTAGACCACAACTAAAGTACTCACGCTCTTAGGCATCTGCTGCATCACACCATGATGGGTACTGGATTCTGGACTAAGGTGCCAATCTTCTAGGTTGTCACTCTAGGTTGTCTGCTTCTGAGCTGGGCTGTCATTCAGCAGTACAGACCTCTAGTATAGCAAAGGGCTGTGTGTAAGCCTCACTGTCATACAAAGTATTTCAGCTAGGGCTGGAGATAGGGCTGAGCAGTTGAGGGCACTGACTGTTCTTCCACAGGACCCAGGTTCAAATACCAGCACTTAACATGGCAACTGGAAGCAGTCTAGAAGGCCAAGATTTGATGCACCTTTATGTAGGCATGTGTGCAGGCAAAACACCAATGCACATAAGATGGAAATAAATCATTCTTTTAAGATTTATTTATGTGAGTACACTGTAGCTGACTTCAGTCACACCAAAAGAGGGCATCAGATCCCATTACAGATGGTTGTGAGCCACCATGTGGTTGCTGGGAATTAAACTCAGGAACTTTGGAAGAGCAGTCAGTGCTCTTAACCGCTGAGCCATCTTTTCAGACCCATCGTTTTTTTCCCCTACCTGAGACAGGGTTTCTCTGTGAAGCCCTGGCTGTCCTGGAACTCACTCTGTAGACCAGGCTGGCTTTGAACTCAGAAATTCATCTGCCTCTGCCTCCCAAGTGCTGGGATCAAAGGTGTGAGCCACTGCCTGGGCATCTTTTTTTTTTTAACGGTCCTCTCTACTTGAATGTCTTCAATACCATTCTGACAGAGCTATTGAGCACAGTTAAGTGTTTTTTGTTTGATTATTTGTTTGTTTTGTTTGTGGGTTTTTTGTTGTTAATTAGGGGGCTGGAAGATGGTGCAGCAGTTAAGAGCACTGGCTACTCTTCCTGAGGACCTGGGTTCAATTCCCAACACTGACATAGTGACTCACAACTGTCTGTAACTCTAGGTTCCAGGGATCAGTCACCATTATCTGGCCTGTTTGGGGAGCTAGGCATGTATATAGCACACAGACATATATGTAGGCAAGGCACCCATACACATGAAATAAAAATTAAAGTTAAAAAAAAAACATTATAACTGAAGCTACAGCTCAGCAGCTGTCTGTAACTCCAGCTCCAAGGGTCCCCTTGGACCATTTCTAACTTCTGTAAACACATGTCTACACATCATACATTTATCATACATCATACATGTATGCTACCATATAACACGTACATGTATGCTACCATATAACACTTACATGTATGCTACCATATAACACATACATGTATGCTACCATATAACACATACATGTATGCTACCATATAACACATACATGTATGCTAACACATACATGTATGTTACCACATATGATTAAAATTTTTTTCTGTTTTTTTCGAATGATTAAAAATCTTAAAGTAAGTTGGGTGATGGTGCACGCCTTTAATCCCAGCACTTGGGAGGCAGAGGCGGGCAAATTTCTGAGTTCGAGGCCAGCCTGGTCTACAAAGTGAGTTCCAGGACAGCCAGGGCTACACAGAGAAACTCTGTCTCGAAAAACCAAAAACAAAACTTAAAGTAAAAGAAAACATTTGCGGGTAGTGGTGGCACATACCTGTAATCCGAGCACTCCGGAGGCAGAGGCAGGTGGATTTCTGAGTTCAAGACCAGCCTGGTCTACATAGTGAGTTCCAGGACAGCTAGGACGCCACAGAGACACCCTGTCTCAAAAATAAAATAAATTAAAAGAAAACAGGTTTTTTTAAAAGCAACCATAGAGAATTGGCTGTCAACTGACATTAAGTGACCTGAGGCTGTGCATGATGTTGCTAGTTGACCATGAACGTCTCATCTTTAGAGATATATTATGATGTCGGACAGATGGCTCGGTGGCTAAGAGCACTGGCTACTCTTGCTGAAGACCTGGGTTTAGTTCCCAGCACCCACGTGGGAGCCAACAATTCTCTGTAACTCCTGTTCCAGGGGATCTGACCTCTGTCTACAGCACATACATACATACATACGCAAACTCAAAATTTAAAATATATATTGGCCAGATAATGGTGGTGCACATCTTTAATCCCAGCACTTGTGAGGCAGAGGCAGCTGGATTTCTGTGAGTTCCAAGACAGCCTGGTCTAAAGAGTGATTTCCAGGACAGCAGGGCTACACTGAAAAACCCTGTATCAAAACAAACAAAACGGGCTGGTGAGATGGCTCAGTGGGTAAGAGCACCCGACTGCTCTTCCGAAGGTCCAGAGTTCAAATCCCAGCAACCACATGGTGGCTCACAACCATCTGTAACAAGATCTGACGCCCTCTTCTGGAGTGTCTGAGGACAGCTACAGTGTACTTACATATAATAAATAAATAAATCTTTAAAGACAAGTCTGTGTTGTTGTCCTTCTCAGTTCTGGCCTGGTACCTTGGAAGGAATGAAGGCAGGCAGATTGAGCCTCTGATACGCTGGAGGTTGGTGTGAGAGATGAGAAGACCTAGAGAGGCATCCCAGCTTCTTCCAGCCTCTGTGAATTTCTCAATTTCTTGTATGTGGCCCTGTGACTCCAGTCATTGCCTGTGTCTGTAAATGGTGGGTGCTCACTCTGCTTGCCCATATGTATGTGATATCATCTCTGTAGAGGCCAGAGGGGTTAAAAGTGGGCCCTGGAGATGGAACTCACATTACCAGGCTCAGCAGCAAACACCTTTACCCACTGAGCCATCTCAAATGCCCTTTCTGTCTCTTATGGATATAAGACACATCCAGAAAATCCAGAATGAGCAAATCTCAAACTTCTTACAAGTTATTTATTTATTTATTTATTTAGACTTTTTTGAGACAGGGTTTCTCTGTGTAGCTCTGGCTGTCCTGGAACTCACTTTGTAGACCATGCTGGCCTTGAACTCTTGAAATCCACCTGGCTCTGCCGCCCCTCCCCCAGGGCTGGTATTAAAGGTGTGAGCCTTTTTTTATACTCCTTGTTCGTATTTCAAAAACCCTTTCCCAAAGTATGACCACTACAATACAAAAGTATTCCGCATTTGAACTTGTACATGTCTTAATCAGTGACCATTTGTTCCAGTGGTGTTTGGCCTGAGTAAGGCTGACTTTCTCTCTGGATGCTGTCGTCAAGAGATTGGACTTTTGTTGCATGTTTTCTTCCCTTCTGTCTGGAGGAAAGATAGAAGGAATGCCACAGGGCTGGTCTCATGTTCTGAAGTCCCTAGCCAACCAGCTCTCTTAGAAAAAAGAAGACAACATTTTAAATGTGTATATTTGTGTACGTATGTGAGAGTAGTGCCTACAGAGGGCAGAAAAAGCCATCACATTCCCTGGAGTGGGAGTTACAGGCAGTTTTGAGCCTGCCATGCAAGTGCACTGGGAACCAAACTCCATCCCTCTGCAAGAACAGCAAGTCTTCTTAACTGCTGAGCCATCCCAGCGTCCCTTGATTTTAATATAAAAATTGACAATAGGAAGTTAAAAAAAAAAAAAACCCAGATCTCAGAGGATTTGCTGTGCAGTAGGGAAATAGATGAGCATTTCTATTAAGTCTGAGTGACTAGGTCCAAGAAAGTGAAGTGAGATTTCCTGTTATTAACAGTGAGAGATATATACTCATTTCACGTATTTCTTTCAACTCACATCAGCCTTTTCTCTGCTCAAACCCAGGGAATCCAAGGTTGTGTATTGTTTCCAAGATGTATTGATCTGGAATTTGTGCATTGGGCCAAATGTATGCCAGGCAAGACACTCTCACACTGGGCTCCCTCCCTTGTCTGCATGGAAAGCTTTCCCCACATGAGATAGGAAAGGTACCTCAACTGTAAATTTTTTTTTTCCATTTTTTATTAGGTATTTAGCTCATTTACATTTCCAATGCTATACCAAAAGTCCCCCATACCCACCCACCCCCACGTAAATTTCTTTCCTTTCTTCGTCCCTTTCTCCTCTGAGCGAGTGGGGGGCCCCCTTGCATAACCCTCACCCTGGCACTTAAGTCTATGTGAGGCTAGGCACTTCCTCGTCCACTGAGGACAGACAACGCAGCAACTTTTGGGGTTGCCCCTGATCCAGGCATTTGGGACCCACATGGAAACAAAGCTGCACATACCTGTGTGCCAAGCCATGGGTCTGGTGTCCGCCTGCTCTGTGTGTGTGTGCTTCTCATGGGAAGACCCTTGTGTCTCTCCCTTTCCATCTCTGCCGGGTGTGCGACTTACTGAGCTGCTACTCTTGTGGATGTTTGTGACACACATGGAAAGAAGGGAATGTCAGGGATTTGAGGTTGCTTAGGGAAAGTTGTTTTCACACTGGCTGTACTTTACAATCACCTGGAGAGCCTTTTTTTTTAAATAAAGATTTATTACATTTACAACATTCTGTTTGCCAGAGAAGAGGCCTCCAGATCTCACTATAAATGATTGAGGCACCGTGGGGTTGCTGGGAATTGAACTCAGGACTCAGTACTCTCAACCACTCAGCCATCTCTATAGCCCAGCTTGGAAAGCTCTTAAAGCCACCAGGAATCCTCGTTAATTGATCTTTGAGGAGATGTACCTCCCTCTTTCTTAAGAAACTAGATGATTCTGGGGCTGGAGCAAGCAGCAGTCCTGAGTCCAAACCCACCAAGCACATGATGGCTCACAATCATCTGTATAGTTACAGTGTACTCATATACATAAAAAAAAAATCTTCTTTTAAAAAAGTGCACTTAAATAAAAACTTAAAAAAAAAAAAAAACTAGATGATTCTACCATGAGTCTTCCCCCACATCTCCCAGACAGTGTAGCCCTGGCTGTCCTGGAACTCACTCTGTAGACCAGGCTAGCCTCGAACTCAGAAATCCACCTGCCTCTGCCTCCTGAGTGCTGGGATTAAAGGCGTGCACCACCATGCCAGGAAATTGGTGAGAATCAATTTAGAAGTAATTTGTCTTAAAACAATTGCATTTCCACTGGAAGGTTTTTGTTATAAATCAGTCTTTTTTAAAGAATACTATACTATCAGAGTGCCCATCTTATCTTTTTGTAGTATTCTTTTATAGAATCTGTAGATGGTAAGCTTGTTATTTATTTTCATATAACAAAGACTAACATTTATGTATTTAAGATTATATACATTCAGTCATCTAGCAGGTAGACTTGCTGCAAATCCTAATGGGGTGAGTTCCATTTGATTCCAAGATCTCATATTAGGAGACTCTTAAAAGTTGTCTTTTGACCTTCATATATGCACCATGGGACATAAATGGAATATGACTATTTTACATTATACATTTTTGCTGGTTGACAAAATTCAAAAGAATGAGACAAACACCAATCTTGGTGTACGAATTATCAGGTAAGTTGGTTAAGTATTTCCAAGACTACCTTTTTTGTTTTTTTGTTGAGTCTCACCTTGTCACATAGCCTAGACTGACCTTGAATTCACTATGCAGCCAATGATGGTTTTAATTTCTGATCCTCCTGTCTCCACCTCCACCAAGCTAGGTTAACAGGCTTTTACCACCAGCTTAGGTATGTCATACTTGGAACTAAACAAAGCACCATGCATGGTAGGCCAGCCAAGTACTCTATACTCTACTAACTTAGCGACAATACACAAATATTTTGTTTACTGCTTGCACTTGTTGTAGTCTCGTCAAAGACTTTGGCAGCTACTTGAACTCCATGTGCTAGGTTGTCATGGAGGGTGGTAATCAACCTACCTTTCATATTAATGAATATCACACCTCCAATTGCCATGAAAGTCAAGCGGGGAGGTGTATTATTAATGGGTAAACAGAATTTTGAATGTCACCAAGCTTCCTCTGCAGAGTTCATTAGTAGCAAGAGAAATTAGACTGGTTTTAGCAAATATCCCAAATAGCTTTCCTTCAAGGTTGTATTAACAGTGTTCTCCATGTATCCGAGTTTTGCTTACAGGGCTGTGCATTATGTGCATGTCAAGTGCCCAAGGAGGCCACAGGAGTGTTGGGCTATAGAACTGATGGTTTTTAGTCACCAAGTAGGTGCTAGGTACTAACACCAGATTTCTAGAAGTAAGCCATTGCTCTCAATCACTAAGCCATCTCTCCAGCTCACTAAGAGAATTTATGTGCACCTCTCAGGCCATGTAGGTGTCAGACACTTTGTTGGAATTAAAGAGTTGGCTGTGAGCTGCTTTACATAGGTGCTAGGAACTGAATTCAAGTCCTCTGCAGGAACACCATGTGCTCTTAACCTCTGGGGATGTCTCCTCACTCCCTTTTACAGACCATGCTGGCGGTTTGGATGAGGATTCATTTCAATAGAGCCATTCTTCAGCTGAAAACATCAAAAGAAAAACATTTACCCCCCCCCAAACAGTATTAGCACTAGCGCACTATCAGGCAGCTGGAGACAGGGCTGGTGCCAGCTATCACTACCCCAGGAAGAGTCTAAAATCAAACTGCTGCCTAGAGAATCCAGCCTAACAGTTTCATACCAACTAATATGAAACAACAAAAGTTTCTTTTAGGGGGGTGGGGCGCGAGTTTGGAGACAGGGTTTCTCTTTGTAGATAGCCCTGTCTTCAAACTCAGAAATCCACCTGCCTCTGTCTCCCAAGTGCTGGTATTAAAGGCGTGCAACAACAGTTAACTATTTCATGTGTTTACTTGAATTGCTACTCTCCAACCTTTTGGAAGACCATGAAAAATTCCAGCACTTGGGAAGCAGAAGCAGATGGATCTTATGTGAGGCCAGCCTGGTCTACAAAGTGAGTTCCAGGACAGCCAGGGCTACACAGAGAAACCCTGTCTTGAAAAAAACCAAAAAAAAAATATTAACAAATGGCAAGATGGCTCAGCAGGTAAAGTACTTGTCATCATGCAAACCTGGTAATCTGAATTCAGTCCCTTCAACTCCGGTACATCTGAAATTATACAGAGAAACCCTGTCTCAAAATGAAACCAAACAAGCAAACAAACAGAAAACAAAACACTACACACAAGAGAGAGAAAATTTGGTGCTGGGGGCTGGAGAGATGGCTCAGTGGTTAAGGGCACTGACTGCTCTAACCGAGGTCCTGCGTTCAATTCCCAGCAACCACTTGGTGGCTCACAACCATCTGTAATGGGACCTGATGCCCTTTTCTGTTGTGTTGGAAGACAGCTACAGTGTACTCATATACATAAAATTAATAAATAAATCTTTAAAAAAGGAAAAGAAAAGAAAAGGAAGCCAAGTGTGATGGTGTACAACTTTAATCCTGGAGGTGGTGTGCAGGAGAGTGTGGGCAAAGGCAGGCAGATCTCTGAGGTAACCTGGTCTACAGAGCTAGCTCTAAGACAGCCAGGGCTACACTGAGAAAACCCTATCTCAAAACAGTAACAATAAAAGATGAACAAACAAAACACACGTTACAACTGGAGATACTAGTTTGATTTACTAGCTTAGAGAGCAATTTGGAAGAATAATCTATTTTCTAAATGAATCAGAAGAATAGCATTTATCTAAGTGGTAGAGCCACCGCCTAGCAGCACACCACACACAGCAGGTCAGAATCACTGTAAATGACAGTGGGTCACCTGTGAGTGTTGAAGGCAGACTTTCAATTTCCTTGATTTCATATTAAGCTCTCATCAAACCAGTGTTCTTTTCTGGATCCTTCCTAAGCCATCTAAGCAAAAGCACACAGTAATAACAATGCAGACCATGAATGAAGAAAAGCAGAAGACAGCTTTATATTATTGAACTTTATGTACAAAATCATTTGATTTCAAATAAACATTTAATGTAAAAACAAACGTTTCTTTTAAACTGAATTTTTTTACATCTATTGTACCATTCAAATGCTTTATCATCTTACATGATTTCTTCAAAATCTGTTTTCAAGGGTACATATAGAAAAGCTTTTTTTTTTTTATAAATAGAACCAAAGGGCATTTTTAGCTTTTATTATAAGATGACATAAAAAGTTTACTCAACAGAAGTAATTTCATTACTGTTCAGGGGAGGGAAATCACCAATTTTTTGTGCAAACAATGCTAGCCTTCTTTTAAGCATTAAGAGCATAACTGCTTTAAGAAATGACATAAGCAATAATTCTACACCTACATCTTCCCTAAAATAATCTATTTTTTTGATTTTTACATATGTGCACAGCTTTAGCAAATTAAAGCCCAGGAGAAATGCTCAGAACCCACTACCCAGAGGCAAAAATCAGAGTTCAGTGAACTCGTGAGGAGAGTTTACCAGCTAGGGAGCCTACAACGAAAACTGCAGCTTCCCTCTTTCTTATTTTTTTTTAACACAAAAACCAGTAACTAAGAACTTAATACTGGATGACAAGTCACATCCACACTATTTAAATAGCCTCACAGTTAAACACATCATAAAGACCAGCCAAATCAGTATTTACACTTATAAATCTCTGAAGACACCATGAGAAAGCTTATGTCCCTTAACCAAACAAAACAGGGAACTGCATCTGATGGTGGTGGAATGAAATTAAAACATTAAAAATACCAGTATTTACAGCAGCATTGATCCTTTATAAATAAAGAATATGAAAATGCAATATCTTTAAAGGATAATAAAAAATTGAGGTGATGTTATTCAACCACAGTGCTTGGAGCTGGAATAAAAAGCTATCCGTGCCAGTAGTGAAACCACTTTCTGTTGGAGAAAACCCAACCACGAATATGTGCATAAAACACAGAACACAGGGAAAATTGCTCACAACAATTCAAGTCAGCTTATCTGTATGGATATTCTAATCAAGAAGGATGTCACAAAGGAAACAAGGTGTGACATCTTCTGGTTTACACTCAGAGACACCCTCCCCACAGTGGCATCTTCTGAATCTCCAACTGTTTCTCTTGCTTTACCATCCTAGTGCAAAAGACGTGCACAGAACAATTTCCCATGGGGTTACCTAATTAAAAGGAAAAACTAAAAACATGTTCAAGTAAAAACCTAAACTGGGAAAACAAGCACTAAAACCATTCACTTGAAAAGGAACAGCGAGCTCCCTCAGTGCGCACGGGACGGCACTGCATGGCTGCATGGAAGGCAGTCACACTGCCTCCGACAGGAGACCAACTGGTGCTGTTTTGAACTTGTAACACAACTGATGCAGAACTTGCTTTGTAACTTCTCATCCCAGATGCATGATTTCTGAATCAAGGGTCAACGTTTGGGGGAAAGTGGCAATGTAAGTAACAATTTCACAAAAATTCTCCATCTCTAAGACAGCATAACATCCCAACATCCCTTTCCCAGAAAATGTCTCATAATTACAAAGCAGAAAAAGTCACAAATGAAATAAGCATTAAAATTTAGGTGTGAAATTTCTAGATTAACCCAATATATTTAATAAGATGTGTGTCATAGCTAAGAAAAAATTAACTATTTGAAAAACTGCTTTTCAGGCTAAAACCAAATTGAGGACATCACTAAAGTTGATAAGCACGTGAGGAGAAGCAGCCAAGCAGACCCACAGAACCTCCGTGCTGAAATCAATGACATCATCGAACACTGCCTGTTCCCAATCCATGATTAAAAGCCAAACAACCTAAAACCAAAACTCTTCCTAGAGGCTGAATTCCCTAGAAGCAACTTCAGTGTCTGTTCAAAACATGGGGCAAGTTCTCAGAGTTTTTGTTTCTTGCTCTGTTTTGGAACCCCTGAGACACCGTCAGTTTCCAAAGCTTTCTCTTTTGAGTTAGTTTCACTGAATCCATTTGCTGTTCCATTTTGTTCCTCAGCTATTTCTTCATTTGAAGGGGTCGCAGATTCTCCTTTTTCTAGTTTTTGCTGCATTTCTCGGAGCTTGGTAACAGCTTTATCTATTGACATTATGCTAATAAGATTAAAGTCATGCATGCTGACTAGATGAAGCATGAAGTTTCGACATAAATTCTTCTTAATTATTTTCTGTCCATAATTTTCTACAAACAGCATACAGGCATGATTCATTTGATTGTCAGCAATAAATCTATTCAAGAAAAACAAAGCATTAATGATACAAATTCTTTGGGAAAACAACAAGAGATAAGCACTGTGTAACATGACAAACAAGTCCGAGCAAGTTACTTAATAGCCAGTAACTAATATTAAGATCTGATAGGAGCCTCAATAAAGGAACCGTAAGAGCTGTCAGACTGAGACCTGACTAAAGTCATGAATTCTGGGATGTGAGGAATACTACTCTATACATTGTAGGTAAGCAATCTACTTTTAAAACGTTGATTACATTTAAATGGGCATATCAGGGGGTAGGAGGCAAACATTTAATCCAATCCCTATGAATGTATAATATATGTATATGAATTTTTTGCCTGCACATGCATTAACATACCACATGTGTGCCTGGAATGACAGACAGGAATGAACTACTGTGAAAGATGGGAATTGAACCTTAATGCTTGGCTCTTAACCACTGAATCATTTGTCCACTCTTCCATCACTTGTTTTGTAAAGTTTATTTTTAGTATTGTGCATGTGCATCTGCACACCAGGTCATCTTGTGGAGTTACTTAACTCCCTTAAGTTTCCGTAGGTTTCATGGCTTCATCTGAGGCAATCAGGATTGTGGGGCTAACGCTCACTATGTGACTTTCATAACCTTTAAGTACATCACATATCTTTGTATGCACTGGCAATATAAAGGAGAAAGAAATCAAGAAATCAAGGATGGTGCCACATTCCCATCGTTGTAGCTTTTTAGAATGCTGAGTAAGGAGGATGTGGTGAGGGGGAAAAGAGATGACTACGTGGTTAAGATCATTTGTTGCTCCTATGGAGGACCTAAGTTTGGTTCCCAGCACATATGGGGAGGATTATAAGCTCAGGTAACTCCAGCTCCAAAACACAAACACACACACACACACACACACACACACACACACACACACACACACACACACACACAAACCAAACACAATATATATAAATACTTTAGACAATCTCAAGGCCCATTAAAATCATGGAGTTCTTTCTTTAAAAATCATTAGCTAATTCATACATTTAATACTTTTGGATGAGGGTAATATTTAGAATATTCATCTAAATTAAGTTTAAATAAGATTCTAACAGGCAATTCTTCATTACCACACTCCCTTAAATCTTTGCAAGGCACCATATAAAAAATGATCTTTGATGGTATGTGGTATATATCTTTTATCCCAGTACTTGGGAAGCTGAGACCGGCAAATCTTTATGAGTTTGAGGGTTGCCTGGCTTACAAATTGAGACCCAGGACAGCCAGGTCAATGTTGAAAGACCCCATCCCCCAAAAACAAAAACTATTTGTTTTTTCAAGGGGTAACAAGAAGGCTCAGTCCATGTGTGCCATGCTCTTCGAACCTACAAGAGATAACTGATTCCCAAAGATCTCCACATGAACAATACACCATGTGTGTATCAACACATACTAAAAATAACAGATGATAATGATAATAGTGAGCCACAAATGGCCTTGCCCACTTAATTTTAGCATTGAGGCAAAAGGGAGTTGGGTACCAGACAGATGTCTCAGTGATTAAGAGCAATTTTTTTTGTAGAAATCCTGGGTAGCACCCACGAGGCAACTTAGCAGTGTCCTTTGGAGCCACTAGGCACACAGAAAGCACACATACAGGCATGCAAGCACAACACTCACACACATAAAATAACTAACAAAAGGCAAACCCAAACTGCACACTCATAGACTGCGAAGCAGCAGGAGGAGGAAGGAAGGGAACAGACACTCTACCCATGCTTCATGACATGGAGGTTCCACAGCTTCATCACTTCTTTCTCTCCTTCATTCACATCAGAAAATTCTTCAATTTGCTGAAAGAGAAAAAAAAAAAAATCAATTACATTTATAACAGTAGTAGTATTAATAAGAAAAATAAGCTGTCAAAGCAAAATATTTTGGAACAGAAAAATAGCAAAGATGTAGCTTTTCTTTTTCTTTCTTTTCTTTTTAGACAGGGTCTCTCTACACAGCACTGCCTGTCCTACTTTGTAGACCAGGTTGTCTTCAAATTCAGAAATTCACCTGCCTCAGCCTCCAGAGTACTGGGACCAAAGGCATGTGCTACCACATCCGGCAGCATTTAATAAAACCAACTTTCACTTAAGGAAAATTCTGAGTTATAAAACAACAATAAAAAATAAAAATAAAAGTATTTAATAGAAACTCACATAGAGTAAACTTTTCCTTACTTAAATAACTTTGTAAATGACAGTTATAAAACTTGTATGGGGGCTGGTGAGATGGTTCAGTGGGTAAGAGCACCCGACTGCTCTTCCGAAGGTCCAGAGTTCAAATCCCAGCAACCACATGGTGGCTCACAACCATCCGTAACAAGATCTGACTCCCTCTTCTGGTGTGTCTGAAGACAGCTACAGTGTACTTACATATAATAATAAATAAATCTTAAAAAAAAAAAAAAAAACAAACTTGTATGGGTGCTACTGGGGAGGAGGAAAATAAAAGGTAATTACAGTAATGGTTTTTTCTCTCAGCCATTCTGGATCTTTCTCATCTTCACTATCTACTTCCATTTCTTGTGGCCGAAGAGGTAAGCAGGTATCACTGTGGAAATAGAGACGATTGTGGCCACTGCTGTATGTTCTCTGCTGCTCCACTTCTCCATCTTCAGATTCAAGAAACTCCGACATGCTTGCTTTTGTTCTTTTTGGCCTAACAAAATCAAGAGATCAAACAGGACAATGTGTACACCCATATGACACTGACCATGAGACATTATCTGTAATGTTAGTATTTTGTAAAACAAAAAACATAAAAGTAGTTGAAGCAGCACCCTTTTATACTGCCCCCCCCCCCAATATACAAGGCAAAATGGACACAACATATAACCTCCCTCTCTGAACCCTCAAGAAATAGAGATCAAAGGCTGAGCTATATAGCCACAGTTCTAATTATTAAAATTTCAAAGACAACAATGGCTTTCTGGGTTTGAAAAATAAAACAAAAAGAAAAAAGAAAAAATTAGAGAAGTATAAAAGAGCCCAGCAGGAGTTATCTGCAGAGGCAGGCAGATCTCTAGGTTCAAGGCCAACCTGGTCTACATAGTTAAGTTCTAGGACCACATAGAGCAACTCTCTCTTAAAAAGCAAATAACCAAACAAAAATGTATATAAGAGCTGGGTGTGGTGGCTCATGGCATTAATCCCAGCACTTGGGAGGCAGAGGCAGGTGAATTTCTGAGTTTGAGGCCAGCCTGATCTACAAAGTGAGTTCTAGGACAGCCAGGGCTACACAGAGAAACCCTGTCTCGAAAAACAAAACAAAACAAAACAAAAATGTATATAAGGAAAATTAATAAATTGCTAGGTAGGACACATTAAAAAATATTCAAAGGGGCAAAGTGGGGTGGGGTATACATTCAATCCCAGCATTCTAGAGGCAAAGGCAAGCAGATCTCTGAGTTCAGGGTCAGTCTGGGCTGAAGTGGAAACTTCTAGTTTCTTTGGAAAGTTAGTTCTGTCAAATGATTATTTACTGGGAGCACACAGGTAAAAGAATGTCTTGTTAACAAAACACATGAGACGGGCGTGGTGGCGCACGCCTTTAATCCCAGCACTGGGGAGGCAGAGGCTGATTTCTTTTTTTTATTATTATTAATTAATTAATTTATTATGTACACTGTAGCTGTCTTCAGACACTCCAGAAGAGGGCATCAGATCTCATTACTGATGGTTGTGAACCACCATGTGGTTGCTGGGATTTGAACTCAGGACCTTTGGAAGAGCAGTCGGCGCACCTAACCGCTGAGCCATCGGCGCTCCTAACCGCTGAGCCATCTCACCAGCCCCCCAGAGGCTGATTTCTGAGTTCGAGGCCAGCCTGGTCTACAAAGTGAGGTCCAGGACAGCCACGGCTATACAGAGAAACTCTGTCTCAAAAAACCAAAAAAAAAAAAAAAAAACAAAAAACAAAAAACAAAAAACAAAAAAAAAGAACACATGAAAGAATGTTTTCCTGAAGCAGACACAGGTGAAAAGATGTTTTGCTATAGCAAACTGGTGAAAGAATGCTTGGTATATGTATAAATATGACCCAATAGGAAGTAGGAGATGAGCAGTGAGGTTTGGTTGGGTTTGTTCCACCTTGATATTCTTCCCTAAAGCCATCAATGTATAGGTTTGCCTTACTAGGTATATTGAGCTCAACCTGTGGTTAATGCAGACAGTGAGAGAAGTTCCTCAAGTGAGAGAGCTGCTCAAAGGTTCCTGCATGACCTTGTTGCTTCTGTGGCCTTATGGAGGTGAGCCTGGTGTTTGCTCTAGGACTGAACTACAGCTTCCTGCTGTCTGCTTGCTCAAAGGACTATTCTGCAGCTGCTGAATCATATTTGGTGTTTGCTACAATAGTGAACCGCTGCCCAAGAAGATCAAGCTGGCCTCCAAAGAACTAAACAGGTCTACTATCCCCGCACCTCAATCCTAATAACTTTTCTTTTCCACTATCTCCGCTGGGTAGTGGGATAGATAAGGGAGAGGTTGAATCCTTACTAAAAGTAGGTTCCAAAAACAATTTATGCCTACACTGGTCTATATCCTGAGTTCCAGAACAGACAGGGCTATTCAGAAAAACCCTGTCACCCCCAAAAAACAACCAAATAAACCAAAAGCAAAAAACAAACAACAAAAAACATAACAAAAACAAAACGAAAAAAGGAAACATTTGAGGGAGCTGAAGAAATAGTTCAGTGGTGAAGTTGCCTTGCAGAGGATCCTAGTACCACATTGGGCAGATGACAACAGCTGGTATTTCCAGCTGCAGGTGATCTGACTTCCTTCTTTTGGCTTCTTGGGCATCTACATGTACACAGCATATACTCACACATAAATGTAGTATAACCATGATCAAATTGTCACAAAGAGATATATTATTACATATTGTTTTGGTTGTGAGCCTGACCTTTAAAGGCTGAGCTACCTCTTCAGCCCAGTATTTATTATACTATAAATATACTAACACAAAAGTAGAAAAATAGAATATAGCTAGAGATACACATCAAACCAAAAATTCTGATTTTTAGGTTTTATGAAAATGAAGCTTTCATTTCAGCAGACAAAACTGCCACTGTAAATTCAACACTATTGCACAGTTACAAAGCTCAATTAAAAGAGAAGTAATTGGCTATCTGCAAATAAAATCTCTTTTTCTTTACTTTTCTTTTGGAGACAGGGTTTCTCTGTATAGCCCTGGCTGGCCTTGAACTCAGAAATCCACTCGCTTCTGTCTTCTAAGTGCTGGGATTAAAGGCGTGTGCCACCACTGCTGGGCAGGATAGCATCTCTTAAGACATTAGACAACAGGGATAGAATCATTTATATTTCACATACTATCCAAACAGTGTGAATAGTATATCCCTTTTTTGTAGGTTATTGTGTATGTATGCATACAGACCTAGGTCTTCTACAAGAGCAACTAATTTTAACCATCCATCTTGAAAGCCCCAAGGTAGGAAATTCCACAAATCTATGTCATCCAGGTATGGTGGCACACACACCTTTAATCCCAGCACTAGGGAAGCAGAAACAGGTGAGTCTCTTGAGTTCCAGGCCAGACTAGTCTACAAAGGGAGTTCCAGGCCACCCAGGGTGGTTACATAGAGAAATCCTGTCTTGAAAAACCAAAGAGTATACTATTTCACAAACCAATACTGAAATGAAGATTGTACCAAAATACTTTTTTCCTCGATTTAGGCTGACTGCTAAATTCAATCCATGGGACCCACATGGTAGAAGGAGAGAACCAAGTTGAACAAACTCATATCTTTCTCTCTTTATACACCCATGCACTCATACACCCACACACTCTTATCTATAATAAGTAAAACACAGAGCGTAAGCTTTCTGCCTACCTGCAAACAAGAATATGTGTGATAGGTGTTCTCTTTACCGGTCCATTTCGACTAAAAGCAAATCCAGGTTGGCGATGTATATCCTGAGGATTTCCTGCATAGGAGCCATCATAACACTCATTGATTGAAACATCTATCCTAGCACCTTTTGGATGATACTATAAAGAAAACAAAAACAAAATAGGGTCTTTAGAAAAAGAAGATATAAATAATCCTATATGAAACATCTATTTTTCTTCTCTCTCTCTGTCTCTCTCTCTCTTTCTTTTTTGTTTTTTCGAGACAGGGTTTCTCTGTGTAGCCCTGGCTGTCCTGGAACTCACTCTGTAGTCCAGGCTGGCCTCGAACTCAGAAATCCTCCTGCCTCTGCCTCCCGAGTGCAGGGTTTAAAGGTGTGCAACACCACGCCTGGCCAGAAACTTTGTATAAACTATTTTTCTTACTCAAGAAGAAAAATTTCCCTTAAGTATATTTAGTGAATCTATGATATATGCAAATATTATTATACAAAATAAAAAAAATGAACTGACTCAGCCACTGTAACCTGGGCAGAACTTCTTCCTGTTTACATGCAAAGTGCCCTTTATATTAGGTTGTTGTGTGTGACTTGTACTACTGGGAAACAAAAGTAAAATCTACTTACTACGTAATTGAAGATGAACCTGCTGTGGCAGAGCTTTAGATGTTTGAGTAAGCTATACAGTTTACGGCAGTTCAGAGTGCACCACGGGCAGTGCAGGTCGTCTCTGGCTTCTGTCTGTTGTCTTGTATTATTGTTATAAAGGAACTAAAAAACAAAAAGTTGTCAAGCTCACAACTTGTACATTTCTAGGCACTGTTTCCTTAGCACCTCTAGAACAGTATACCATTGAAAAATATTCAGATGTGAAATACAATTCTAATGATACATTTTTTAGACCAATTACTTTAGTAGGCCAATCAGTTGCATTTACCTGATAAAATATTCTTAACTTCTGGCGACTTTCATTTGAATTATCCTTTTCTTTTCTTGTTTGCAGCTCTGTAGTCAGCGTCTCCTTAACAGCTGAAAATACACACCTGCTTAATTGATCAAAGACTCCTTTCTATAAAGTATCTTGACAAAATTAAAGATTTATAATTGTGATATATCTGTAACTTCAAGTGATAATGAAAGGTCTATACTGAGGACTCATGCCACTGTGCCATAGAGATTCTCTCTGTATAGTCTTAGCTGTCTTGGGACTTACTCTGTAGACCAGGCTGGCCTTAAACTCGTATATCCCCTGCCTCTTACTCCCATGAACTCAGATTAAAAATATACGCCACATAATCCTGGGAGGACATCTTTTTCTTTTTTTTACTCAAAAAACAAAAATCACAGGCTGGAGAGATAGCTCAGTGGTTAAGAGCACTGACTGTTCTTCCAGAGGTCCTGAGTTCAATTCCCAGAAACCACATGGTGCCTCAATCATCTGTAATGGGATCTAATGCCCTCTTCTCATGTGATTTTTAACACAGCGACTCACATATATACTTTAAAAACAAACAAACAAAAACACTACAATAAAACCCTTTGATATCCTAAGCCATTAGAAAATAACCCACAGTTCACCACAAGTTTTGTTTGTTTTTCTTTTTCCCCTTCTTGCTCCGGCCCAAAGATTTATTTTTTTATTATATATAAGTACACTGTAGCTGTATTCAGTCAGACACACCAGAAGAGGGCATCAGATCTCAATACCTCCAGAAGAGCAGTCAGTGCTCTTGACTGCAGAGCCATCTCAACAGACCAACACCACAAACTTTAAGGTCACAGGAATTTTTGTTTTGTTTTGGGTAGTGCTGTGGTTGAGCCAAGGCCCTCCCAAATGCCAGTCACATACTTTGTCACTATGGTTCAAACCTGAACCTGACTGGTTTTGACTGGTTATGAGAAAGTGAAAACTGATTGTTTTAAAATCACCCCATCCACCAAAATCTTTCAAGATTTTAGTATAGTTCATCAGACGTATTGTCAAATATTTAAGTACTATTATTTAGTATGGGACAAAATTAATGATCACATATACAATCTCCTGTCATAAAGCTTTTGTTTCCTAGTTTCCCTATAATTCTTTTACCCATTTCATTAGCAAGAATATATTGAGAAGTGCCCAAAGCATGAATTACTTAGGAAATGTTTCCCACAACATGCGTCATTTCTTTTTTACCTTTTCAATTTTATTATCTTTGTGTACAAGTTTTAACACTTGTTATATGAAGTGTTATGAAGTGGCAATTACTTACAAAAGCTGAACTACTGTTGTGTGGAAAAAAACTGACACATAACAGAATTTCAGGCTTCTCCCCCCTCCCCAACTCCCATCCAAGATCCCTAGGAACCAGGGTGCACGTGTGGAGGTCACAAGACAACTTTCAGGAGTCAGTTCTGTGTTTCTACCTTGTGGGATTTGGGAATCAATTCAGGTTGTCACGAACAGCTCTATGAAGCCTTGAACCTGCCTCTTCCTGCTGAGATTAAAGGGATCTACTGTGGGCCACACACACCTCATCTTTTGATGCATGTTAACAGTTGCACATGACCATACAACAAAGAGAAATCTTCCCTCTTCTGAGATATAAAAATACTTAGATGCTCTAAAGTCAAGAGCAGTGTTTTTTTTTTTTTTTTTTAACTTTATTTTTTGATTTTTTTCCAGACTGTTTTTCTCTGTGTATATCCCTGGCTCTCCTGGAACTTACTCTGTAGACTAGGCTGGCCTCGAACTCAGAAATTCTCCTGCCTCTGCCTCCCTAGTACTGGGATTAAAGGCATGTGCCACCACTGCCTGACAACCCTAAAACCCCCCCCTTTTTTTTTTAAGATTTATTTATTTATTATATGTAAGTACACTGTGGCTGTCTTCAGACACTCCAGAAGAGGGCGTCAGATATTGTTACAGATGGTTGTGAGCCACTATGTGGTTGCTGGGATGTGAACTCCGGACCTTCAAAAGAGCAGTCGGGTGCTCTTACCCACTGAGCCATCTCACCTGCCCAAGAGCAGTGTTCTTATGATACAGATAGTTAGGACTTAATACAGCAGAACTCTTACCTGTACCTGTAATTTAGGTGCAGAATAGGGGGTTTGAAGCCAGGGCCTTGATCACGCTAGGTAAATATTCTATGCAGCTCAATGATTTACATTTTAAAAATGTATTGAAAACCAATCACTTTCTTATCTGTGGCAAATTATTGGGAAAATGTGTTCTAAATTGACATAAGATAATTACAGACACATCTGAAGGTAGTAAACACATTCTGCAGAAATGTTAAAGGTAAAAAACATTCTGCAGAAATGTTAAAGACAAACTTAAACTCCCAGAAACATGGTCATAAATAAAGTCTTTAGAGAACTTTACATTTAATATAGGCAAATTCTTTTTTTTTGGTTTGGTTTTTTTTGAGACAGGGTTTCTCTGTATAGCCCTGGCTGTCTGAGAACTCACTTTATAGACCAGGCTGGCCTCAAACGCAGGGATTAAAGGCATATGCTACCACTGCCTGGCTTAATATAGGCAAATTCTTAACTGACCATAGCTAATAATGATACTTGATAAGACAAAGAATATTTCCTGAATAATTAAAGACAACCAAACCACAACTGAATTACTCTAAGTCTAAAACATTAAAACCATTATTTAGATAGCAACAGTATTTTTACCAATAGTTTGTGCAGGTTTAACAGAACCAGGCTTATTTTCCTGATGAAGGCTCTCTGAATTTCTAGTGGCAAGAGGCTTGGCAACAGGAGCTGTAGACTTATCGTTGGTTTCTCCTGTCCATCGAAGAGTAAATTGTAATGTAGGTCCCTGAGAAAATGTCTCAAATGGAGGCAGCCTCTAAACAATACATAAAATAGGACAGAGTTACGATGACATCAAGATATTACAGACATGAAATGAAGATACTCATTATTGGGGCTGCAGAGATGGCTCAGCAGCTGAGAACACTCTTTGCTTTTTTTTTTTTTTTCCTTAAAAAATAAAAATCAAGGGCTGGAGAGATGGCTTAGTGGTTAAGTGAACTGACTGCTCTTCCAGAGGTCATGGGTTCAAGTCCTAGAAACAAACTATCCTTAGTGAGATCTGATCCCCTCTTCTGGAGAGTCTGACAGTTACAGTGTACTTACATATAATAAATAAATCTTTAAAAAAAATCATAGCTGGGCGGGGTGGCACATGCCTTTAATCCCAGCACTCCAGAGGCAGGCAGATTTCTGAGTTTAAGGCCAGCCTGGTCTACAAAATCAGTTACAGGACAGCCAGGGATATACAGAGAAACCCTATCTTGAAAAAAAACAAAACAAAGCAAAACAAACAAAAAAGTAAGGCTGTAGAGATGGCTCAGTGTTCTGAAGATCCTGAGTTCAAATCTCAGCAACCACATGGTGGCTCATAACCATCTACAATGAGATCTGACGCCCTCTTCTGGTTTGTCAAGGCAGCTACAGCATACATAAGTATAAATTTTTGGGCCAGAGAAAGCTGGGGGTGACAGAGCAGGGCTCAACGGAGCGAGCAGCAGTTCTAAAAAAATTTCAATTCCCAACAACCACATGAAGGTTCACAACCATCTGAACAGCTATAATGTACTCACGTAACAAATAAATCTTAAAAAAAAAAGAATTAAAAATAAATAAAAATTATGTATATATACATGTGCACAGCTAAGATATGTGCTTCAGTGCAGACCCAAAGAAGCCAGAAGAAGGGATGAGATAACCCGGAGTTGAATTTTGAACCCAATATTGGTGCTGATAACTGTTCACAGTAAGACCTTGTCTCAATAAATAAAAATCATATTTAAAACTAATTCCCAATAAACCAATTTCAGTAATTAAAAAAAAAAAACGTAGGATATATGTAACAAAAAGTAAAGTTAGACTCAGAAGTCTTGCTGGATGGGCGTAGCACACACCTTTAATCCCAGCACTTAAGTGGCAGTTAGGTAAATCTCGTTTACCTGGTCTGCCTGGTCCCCAAAGAAACCTGTCTCAACCAACCACCAACCCCCACACACGGACACAAAATGAGAAATCCTGTCAAAATCTCATCTTTCTTAGTGGCTATCTTTTTGGGTATCAGTTCTTCTTGCTCTTCACTATCCACTATCTAAAAGTTGCTGTTTGATGTTCAGATGCCTCTTTGTAAAAGAACTTGCTACAAAGCATAACAGACCAAGTTTGATCCCAAAACTCGTATGAAACATTTCTTTTATTTTTGGTTTTTTCGAGATAGGGTTTCACTGTGTAGCCCTGGCTGTCCTGGCACTCACTTTGTAGACCAGGCTGGCCTCAAACTCAGAAATCCGCCTGCCTCTGCCTCCCAAGTGCTGGGATTAAAGGTGTGCGCCAGCACCACCCGGCCACAAAACATTTCTAAATGTGATATTAAAACATATTTCTAAATAGGATTTCAATCTCATATTTTACCTTTTCAATTCTAGCCCTAAATTTGAGAAAAATCGGCCAAATGAGTTAACCTGACAAAAGTCACAAAGTTAACTCCCAGTAGAGATGTAACTCAAGACACCCAGCCTTTCTTAAGCACCATGTCCTCTATTACATTTTCTGACTAGACCAATTTGCTTGCATTTTTCTAACTATTAACACCCAAGGGAGTCTAAGCACAAGCAATATGATTCGGTGGGAAAAGGCACTCCACACCAAACCTAAGCATAGCATATTGTGCAGATTTAGTGTTGAATGTGGTGGTTCATGCCTTTAATGCTGGCATTTGGAAGGCAGAGGAATCTTTGTGCCTTAGAAGCCATCATGGTTTACAGAATCCCAAGAAAGACAGATCATAGTAACATATTATCTCAAATAAGTAAATTAATTTTTTAAAAGACATATTTTTATATGTAAGTACACTGTAGCTGTCTTCAGACACTCCAGAAGAGGGCACCATTCTCCTTATGGATGGCTGTGAGCCACCATGTGGTTGCTGGGATTTAAACTCAGGACCTTCAGGAAGAGCAGTCAGTGCTCTTAACCTCTGAGCTATCGCTCCAGCACATAAATTAATTTTTTTAATGTGAAAAAAAAAAAAGACTCCTTATTTCAAATACAATTCCTCTTTAAGAAAGAAAACAATCAAAATAGGAACTGACAACCACAGTAGGTGCAACCTCTAAGTCATCCATACCTTCCCATCAAGAATTGTCTCCCATGTTGCTCTTTTCTTACTTATTGGACATTCTTCCATTTCCTGCATGGCCACTTCATATTCCCCATCTAAAAGCTGTAAACGCCTGGCAAAAAAAACACACTTTATAAAGTCACATGTGAATTACAAAGTCTACACTCTAAAAAGCATTAAGTTGGTATAATAGTTTACATTCATAGCAGGATTTTAAATCATCTAAAATCCAGATCTGACAAAAGCAATAACAAAAGGGAAAATGTTAAGCAGGCTGTCTTTGAGTAATACACACCCAGAAATGCATTCTTCACACAAATATGCCTACATTTTTTTTTCCCTGAAGTTGTAGAATATTTATGTTCATAAACTTGCCAGAAATTTGGCTTTGTTTTTTGATTTCTGAAACAGGGTCTCCCTACTATGTACACTCAATAGAATCCAAATGCCTGAGTGCTGGGATTAAATGCATGCACTACCAGCTTAATTAGCATCCTGGAATTTACTAAGTCTCTGTTTATACCAAGAAAGACTATATAGAAATTTGTATTACTGTAGCTACACAGATATAATATGTCTGTCCCAAAACCAAGTTAATTTTGTGCATTAAGTATAAAACAGCTGTGCAGATTTCCTGCTTTTGAAACCAGGACAGGGGCTGGCGAGATGGCTCAGTGGTTAAGAGCACTGACTGCCCTTACATGACATTATATTCTACATTATGGTTGGTTTTTGGACAGCTACACCTAAACCACTCTCCTACCTCTAAAGTGTTAGGAGGCCTTTCCCCTCAGCCTTATGAACAGTGCTTTATCAACTTTTTGATTTCTCAATCTCCTAAGTGATAAAAATAACACCTTGGTGCACTTTTACTTCAGAGGTCTGTTTACTGTTTAAGAACCATATATATGCCGGGTGGTGGTGGCGCGCGCGTGCCTTTAATCCCAGCACTCGGGAGGCAGAGGCAGGTGGATTTCTGAGTTCGAGACCAGCCTGGTCTACAGAGTGAGTTCCAGGACAGCCAGGGCTACACAGAGAAACCCGGTCTCAAAAAACCAAAAACCAAACAAACAAACAAACAAACAAAAGAACCATATATATACATAGACGGGCAGTAGTAGCATACTTTAATCCAAGCACTCAGGAGGCAGAGGCAGGTGGATTTCTGAATTCAAGGCCAGCCTGGTCTACAGAGTGATTTCTAGGACAGCCAGAGCTACACAGAGAAACCCTATCCCAAAAAACCAAAAGAAGAAAAGGGGAGGGGGGGGGGAAGGACAAAACAAAACAAAATATACATATTCTTTTAACATTTATTATGTTGGACTGGAAAGATGGCTCAGTAGTTTAGAAAACTGACTGCTCTTCTGAAGATCCTAAGTTCAAATTCCAGCAATCACATGGTAGCTCACAACCATCCCTAATAAAATACAATGTCCTCTTCTGGGATGACAGGCACAGTGTATTTACATATAATAAATAAATCTTTTTTAAAAACTATATCATTTATTTGTTGTTCTATTGGACTATGGGAACTTTTTGCTACTATTACTATTTTGAGACAGGGTATTTTAGGAAGCACAGATTAGCATCTATTTCACTTTCCTGATGCTTCAGTCTTTAAGACCTATACAATAGTTTTAGATCAGAGAAACAAGAACTTTCACCATGGGCTGGAGAGATGGCTCATTGGTTAATAAGAGCACTGACTGTTCTTTCGGAAGTCCTGAGTTCAATTCCCAGCAACCACATAGTGGCTCACAACCATCTATAATGGGATCGAACACCATCTTCTGGTGTGTCTAAAGGCAGCAATAGTATACTCATATATAAAGTAAATCTTAAAAAACAAAAAATTTCAACAAATGAATTCAAATTTCCTCATTAATTACTTCTCTTGGAGACTAGCTTTGAAAACATGTGTTCGGGAAACCTACTTGTTTTACTGTCTGAAGTAATTGGGATTAAAGATATGTGCTACAACATCTGTGTATCATAGGTTCACTGCGGTTATGGTAGCCTTTGTTCTAAGTCTTAGGTTTTTACTGTTGTTTAGCATTTCAAAATCTACATGGTTTTAAAATTTGGATTATTCTCTCAGAAGACCTCAATGTGAGATTACAAGAAAAAATTTAATGCACCTAATCTTAAAACAGTGGTTCACAAATATACTTTCTTTACTAAAAGCAATACCACGACTCATCAAATAATTGGAACTCTCAGACTAATTCAGAAAAGGAGATTTTAAGTCTTAAGGAAAATGTAAATGGAAAAAAAAATATCCTGGAATCTGCTTGAAAGGACTCCTCATACTCAAACTTGGGATAATTTGAGCAGCAAAATGAATAACATGATCAAATGAAAAATAACTCACTAAAAATGTTAACCCACATTGACAAAAAGCCAAAAAAATTCAAAATAAATCATCCCTTTCACTGAAAATAAAAAAAGAAATGAATAAACGATGGGAGAAATGAAGGGAGATAGCATGCAGTAGACCCTTTGTTCAATACTCAGAACCATTAAAATAATAATAATAATGATGATAATGATATTATTGTTAGATCCTTTGTGTGCAGGTAAGGAGCTGTCAGGAAATGCTTTAGTTCTTTAACCATACATGCTGAAATTCAGAGCAAAGTAGAAATGAAGTTTATTTTCAATGTTTCAGCACAAAAATGAAACAAAGAAAGCAAATGATCTGAAATGTTTCAATCAATATATAGGATATGTGAATGTTACACAAGTTCTAAATGTGTGAACTTTTCTACACATTTAGAAATTTTCAAAATTAAAGCTCACAGAAAAAAAAATCCACCTATTGGGCTGGTGAGATGGCTCAGTGGGTAAGAGCACCCGACTGCTCTTCCAAAGGTCAGGAGTTCAAATCCCAGCAACCACATGGTGGCTCACAACCATCCGTAACAGGATCTGACGCCCTCTTCTGGAGTGTCTGAAGACAGCTACAGTGTACTTACATATAATGAATAAATAAATCTTTAAAAAAAAAAAAAAAAAAAAAAAAAAAAAATCCACCTACAACACACTCTGTAGACCAGCCTGGCCTCGAACTCAGAAATCTGCCTGCTTCTGCCTCCCAAGCGCTGGGGATAAAGGCGTGCACCACCAAGCCTGGCTCACCTAGTTTCTTTTTCTTCATTGAAACAAAAGCAGTAGTATTTTCACATAAAGAATATACTGCCAAAATTGAAAAGCCAAAACAAATTAAGACAGGCAATGGTGGTACATGCCTTTAATCCTAGCACTCAGGAGACAGAAGCAGGGAGATCTTGGTTCTAGGCCAGCCTGGTCTACAGAGGTAGTTCCAGGACAGGCAGAGGAACACAAAGAAACCCATACACACACAAAATAAACAAGCATAACACATAAAAACAAACAAACAAACAAACAAACAAAAAACCCACACACACACAAAATAAAGCTAGGCGTGGTGGTGCACGCCTTTAATCCCAGAACTTGGCAGGCAGAGGCAGGTGGATTTCTGAGTTTGAGGCTAGCCTGGTCTACATATTGAGTTCCAGGACAACCGGGGCTACACAGAGAAACCCTGTCTCGAAAAAACAAAAACAAAACAAAGAATAAATTATTTAAATAAAAATATACATATATACAAACATATGCATGCATAGTAAAAAGAATAAGTATGTGTACACACACACACACACACACACACACACACACACACACACACACACACACACACACACACACCGTAGCCGCACAGAAGACAGTATCAGTGAAGCTGAGTGTGGGCACCTCTTCACACTTCCTCACTAGACCCCACCGCTGCTTTCTAGTATATTTATTGCTGTTTTTAGGCATCTCCTACTCATCCTATTAAGGATGAAACCCCAGGTCATGCATGTGCTACATTAGAACTTTGTGATTGAGCTATATCCTTCCCCCCAGGTGTTTTCAACTAAACACATTGATGTATGATCAAATCTGACTTTAAAATTTATTTTTATCTTGAATTATATTGATAAGCACCAGCAATCAACCTACCATAAGAAGTCATAGCACCTCAGGTACCATTCTTCAATGGCCTGTAATCAAATGTTCTATGTATTTCCTATATCTTCTTTTCCTTATACTAAGATGTTTCAGTCCTTGATAATCTGTGCCAATTGTACTATGTTCAGGCAGGACTAAAAAAAACTGACTTTCTTAGCTTTAGTTGCTATCCTAAGATTTGTCTAGAACTCATTTCATTTAGGCCTCTATTCAAACACAGCATTTACTGTAATTTTTACTGAGTTGTCTACAGCCTACATAATAAACACACAGACAGGAATTTTGTGCTTCCTCTCATTTTGGAAGTGTTTCTCAAAGTAGATACTCAGCAAATACTTATTGACTAAGCAACTGAGGCACTCATACTTCTCTGCTCTCTATGATAGAAACTATTCAGCATTGCATGTGTGTTTTTAAATTCATTAGAAGAAATCAAACAAGGAATATCATCATCATTTTGCTTCAGAATAAAAACATTTGCAGAACAGTATTGAAGCCTTATTTGCCCATCAATATTACCTGTTTTTGTCAAAAACTGTCATTTGTGCAACAAATGTCTTTTCTCCATCTTCGCGATTTCGTTTTCTTCTGGCTGGAAGTTCTTCACTGACATCTGAATTAAAAAGACAAAACAAAAAAGCAACAACCACCCACCCCAGTTACTCACTAGAAATACAAATTGCAATAATTTGTTGTTTTACTCTATGTAGCCCTGGCTGTTCTGGAACTCACTCTGTACAGCAGGCTGGTCTTGAATTCAAAAGAGCTCCTGCTATGTGTTGGGATTAAAGGCATTCACTAGCACTTGCCTACAAGTGTTTGAATACAGAGGCTCCCTTGCTTCACCTTTAGAGTTTTAACATTGGTTATGTACAACATGATCTCACAATATATCCCAGGCTGGTTTAGGATATATATACACTGGCTGGCCTTCATCTCTATGGCTTGATGGTACTGGGAGCTGGGACTACAGGCCTTACAACTCAGCTGGGTCCACCTTACTAAAATGATTGACTATCAAAATGTACCTCTTTATTTTATATTGCATGCAGGAGTGTTGTTTTTTGTTTTTTTTTTTATTGTTGTCTTTTTTTGTTTTTTTAAGACAGGGTTTCTCTGTGTAGCCCTGGCTGGCCTCAAACTCAGAAATCCACCTGCCTCTGCCTCCCAAGTGCTGGGATTAAAGGCGTGAGACACCACGCCCAGCTGCAGGAGTGTGTTTGCCAGCATTTACACTTATGTACCACGTGCATAAAGTGTCCTAAGAGCTTGTATCAGATCCTTAGTACTGGAGTTACAGACAACAATCAACCCACATGGTTGACTCGAACCAAACCTGGGTCCTCTGTATGACTAACAAGTCTCTAAACCAGAGCTATCTCCTTCTAAGTTTCAAACAGTACCTCTATTATACTGCTGGTCATTTCAATTCAATTTTAAAATTCCTATCTCTCCTAAACTGAGTATTAAATCTTCTGAGAAGAGCACTTCTTGTTTAATTATCTTTGTAATGGCAGTAACTATACATCAATTGAATGATTACCTCAAAAATGAATTCAGATCTGCTGGAAAAATAAAGAAATGGGTACAGGGATAAACTTGTAATATGTTTTACTGCTCATGCACCAATAGTATCACCAGTGAATCTGAGCCTACGGACCATGAGTCCAAGCTAGGCAATGAAGAGACTGCATCAAGACAGAATTAAAGAAGAGAGAAAGAGAGGGAGAAGGAGAAGCAGTGAGGCAAAAAGGGGGAAAGCTCCTGGTTAAGCTAAGCAGTGAGCAGACACCTAACCTAAGGAAGGCCCACGGTCAATGTCCAGTAAAGTAAGATAACAGGCTTTCCAACTTTGGAAAGAAACAAGGTTTGGTGAGTTGTTTTAATTTATTTATTATCATCTGGTTTACTTTATCCTTGAGACCATCTTTTTACACTATATAGCCTAGGCTAGCCTTAAACTCATGTTCTACTGACTCAGCATTCGAAGACCTGGATTAAAGGAACAAACTACCATGGCCAGCAAAAAGTCAAGGTTTAAAAAAAAAAAGGAAAGCTTCAAAAACATTTCTAAATGTTAGAAATACTAAATCAAACATTTTCAGTGACCACTTTAATCTCTAATAATAAAACCTAGTGAAATTACAGAAATAAAATTACCAATATTTTCATTGGTTTCTCCATTAATCATTCCATTAAATTCTCTTCTTCCTGGACGAGTTACTCTAAACAGCAACGAGTAGGACTTCACCATATGGCTGTTACTAGGTTCAAATTCATTACTGGAAACTGCCAGGGATGGAAAATTTCCTGGTTTTGTTTGATTGAGGTCAGGATTCAAAGGCACCTGCTTTTTACCAGTAGGGACTTGTCTTATTGGACAACTTACATCCTGGCAAAGAAAAGATTGATAAATTATACTTACATATCAACAACAATAAATTATAAAGCCACAAGTACAAAATGGAATGTGAAACTAACATACTGCTGAAAATTAGAAAGAAAAAATTAAAATTGTACAGTTAAGATTCCCAATATTAAAGAAATTGAAGATAAGGACAATATAATGGAAATGATGATACAGTTTATCCAGTATTGAGCTGAAATTACTTCCAAGGTTTTTGTACTATCATCATGGAATAAATGGCTTGGGAATGGAGACGTGGAGCAACAAGTACAGAGAAGTGGTTAAAATACATGCCTATATGTACAAGGCTTCGGTTTCAACTACCATCAAGAGAAAAAGCATAAATAAAACAAGACTGGGAAGGTAGTGTAGTTGGTAGAATTGCCCTGTATGCACAAGGCCATTAGTGCTGTGCTCAACTCCAGGCTCTGCCTGAACAGGCAATGGTGGTACAGGTGGAGATCAGAATTACAAATTCGTCCTGTACTGTATCGTGAATTGGGAGCAACACAAACTATTGTTAAGGCTTTTTCTCAAAATAAATAAGTAAAATAAACTGAAGACAAAAATATAAACAAAATAACTAGAAATACAAGAAAAAACAAACAGTAAAGTGGTAGCAGAGCATGCATGAGTCCTTGGGTTCAATCCCAAGCACACACACAAAAAAAAAAAAAAAAAAAAAAGGAAAAGAAATGAAAACTGAGCAGTGATGTTGGGTCCCTTTATTCCCAGCACTCAGAGGCAGCAGATCAGTGTTTGAGGCGAGCATAGTCTACATAGTGAGTTCCACAACACCCAATGCTTCAACTGAAAAACCATGTCTTGAAAAACAAAACAAGGCCGGGAAGTGGTGGCACACGTCTTTAATTCCAGCACTTGGGAGGCAGAGGCAGGCAGATTTCTGAGTTGGAGGCCAGCCTGGTCTACAGAGTGAGTTCCAGGACAGCCAGGGCTACACAGAGAAACCCTGTCTCAAAAAGCAAACAAACAAACAAACAAAAGAAAAACAAAACAAATACCAGCTAACAAATGTAAAGTAAAATGGACCCTTGAAAAACAGATTAAGTAGGAATAACTATGGCATGTTACATAAGAACCTTCTATCATCCAACCCAGTCTTTTGCGATTTAGGTCTCAGGCTGTTTTTCAAGCCCTTTTAAAAACATATGTGAGAGCATCACTAGCAGGAGCTCTGTATAACTAAACTCCTGCTTAAGGTGTAATGATATATAGGTACAATCTAATTAAAACATAGTAACAAAAAAAAAACAAAAACCCAATCACTCTTTCATGTGGGTACTGACAACCACCTACTCTCCTCTATGGAAAGAAACACTTGGGGCTGGAGAGGCTGCTCAGTGGTTAAGAGCACTGAATGCTCTTCCAGAGGTCCTGCGTTCAAATCCCAGCAAACCACAATGTGGCTCACAACCATCTGTAATGGGATCTGATGCCCTCTTCTGGTGCGTCTGAAGACATAGATGGTGTACTCATGCACATTAGATAGATAGATAGATAGATAGATAGATAGATAGATAGATAGATAGATAGATAGATAGCGTAAATGAAAGTGGCTGGAATAATAATGGGAAGAATGTCCCTGGAAGGAAGGAAGGAAGGAAGGAAGGAAGGAAGGAAGAAAGGAAGGAAGGAAGGAAGGAAGGCTGACTTATTCCTATCAGAGCCTTATTACTTTTGTTTCCTTTAATAAGAGAGGCTCAAGCTGGGCAGTGGTGACACACGCCTTTAATCCCAGCACTTGGGAGGCAGAGGCATGCGGATTTCTGAGTTCGAGGCCAGCCTGGTCTACAGAGTGAGTTCCAGGACAGCTAGGACCACAGAGAAATCCTGTCTCGAAAAACAAGAGAAGGACTGTGCTAGCAGCCTTCAGATGAAGACGTAGAACTCTCAGCTCCTCCTCCACCATGCCAGCCTGGATGCCACCATTTCCAGCCTTGATAATGGACTGAACCTCTGAACATGTAAGCCAGCCCCAATTAAATGCTGTCCTTATTAAAAAAAAAAAAAGAGAGAGAGAGAGAGACAGAGAGAGAGAGAGACAGAGACAGAGAGACAGACAGAGTACAACCAACCAGTAGGTTTTAGTGGGTTCCTCAGAAAACTGAGACTGTTTTCTAGGATGAAATTATTTTTAAATAAAATCTGAAGCAATGCATTAATAAGTTAATGGCTGACAGTAAAAGTTTTTCCTCTGTACAATAAAAGAACTAATCCTTTATGGCTGGAGAAATGGTTCAGCCATTAAAGGATAGGCTTAGAACCAGAATGAATGCATGCATGCATGCATGCTACATCCATACTAATTTTTTAGTAGCTACAACATATGATACTATATGGTACCAACAGCTGAATATCTCAAGACCATAGATTTCTTCCTACAGCTCCGACTGGATAATGTTTGTACAGATGCTCAGATGAGAGGGAACATGGGGGAAGGTGGCAAAAGGTTACATAAACGAATATCCAGCTACCAAAGTAATTCTCTCCCCATCCTTCTCGGAGACAATGGTCTATGTAGCTCTGGCAGGCCTAGAACTAACTCACTATATAGACTTGGCTTGTCTCTGCTTCCCAATTGCTGGGACTAAAGGTTCTAAAAAGTTTTATAAATGTAGTAGATATGCAGAAACATGTTCAATTAGAGATTATTCTATTACATCTACTAGTATTTTATACATTACCTTCCTTTTTTTGTGGCAAACTTTCACAAGCAGGACTTCCAGGGTAACAGAATTTTGTTCATTTTCTGAGTTTTGTGATGGCTTATCTAAATAGAAAAACCAACGTCTTTTTAATTTCTTTCTTTTTTTTTTTTTATTTTTTTTTATTTTGGTTTTTCGAGACAGGGTTTCTCTGTATAGCCCTGGCTGTCCTGGAACTCACTTTGTAGACCAGGCTGGCCTCGAACTCAGAAATCCGCCTGCCTCTGCCTCCCAAGTGCTGGGATTAAAGGCGTGTGCCACCACGCCGGGCTGAAAAACCAACGTCTTAAAAAAAATTTAAATGTATACATAACAATGAAAAAAATTTTCCTATGTTTAAGAATCTCTCAAAACAGCCTTCCTACAAGGAAAACATACCTCCCAATTCAACTCCAGACTTGGAGCTCCATTCTTTTTAAAAATAAATCAACCTTTTTCATAAGACAAATATTCACATCTTCCTATAAATTGATTATCTTCAATTTGAATAAGAAAGCTCAATTATCATAATTTACAGTAAATCTATTTACTGATTATGGCTCATCTTAAAACAGCATTTATTTTTATGATAGAACAATAATCTCCTCTCAAAACAGACAAAAGCAGGCAAAGATCTGTAGGAGGAGGCTTGGTTAAAAGTTATAGAGAATTACACTAGAGTTTAGCGTGTTTTCCTTCTCCCAAAATCCATTAATAGAAAATTTACTTAGTGAGACATGGTGGTACACAACTTTATTCCCAGCACTTGGGAGGTAGAGGAAGGCAGATTTCATAAGAGTATCAGGCCAGCCTGATCTACATAAGACGTTGTTTCAGAAAGAGAGAGAGAAATGACCTAAGTGTCAATAGGGAAACTTAATAGGGAAATTACTACTTGGTAATGCTTCGACTTAAAAAACTTAGAAATTATAGTTTTGAGTTTAAGAGTCTAAAATGTCTGACTAAATAACAAAAACCTTTGCAATCGAAGACTCCAGTGTACTGCTCTATTATTTACTTATATTTAAAATCTTTAATATTAGTACAATCCTAAATATTTAAACACTAAACTTCAGTAACATGCAAAACTATTGATAAATCATTAACAGATATATCTCACAAACAACCTTTTCTTTTCCTTCTTAGATTTTTTTTTCCAATTTTTAATTAGGTATTTTCTTCATTTACATTTCAAATGCTATCCCGAAAGTCCCTATACTCTCCCTTAGAACCAGAGCTAATAAATCCATAAAAGTTAAATTAAAGCTCAAGGACTAGAGAAGACTCTGTAGTTAAGAGCACTGACTGCTCTTCCAGGGTCCTAAATTCAATTCCCAGCAACCACATGGTGGCTCACAACCATCTGTAATGGGATCTGATGCCCTCTTCTGGTGTATCTAAAGACAGCTACACATTACTCATATACATAAAATAAATATTTTAAAAACTTAGCTGGAAGCCGGGCATGGAGGCGCACTTCTTTAATCCCAGCACTTGGGAGGCAGAGGCAGGTGATTTCTGAGTTTGAGGTCAGCCTGGTCTACAGAGTGAGTTAGCTCCAGGACAGCCAGGGCTACACAGAGAAACCCTGTCTTGAAAAAAAAATTTATAAATAAATAAATAAATAAAAACAAAAAACCCTGTCTCAAAATACCCAACAAAACACAACCCTCAAGTGAGTTCTTAAGTACTGCAGAAAACAAATTGATGATTAAAAATAAGAATTATATATAATTATGAATTGTTTAAGAAGAAAAAAGCAGAAATATACAAAACAAGCCCAATGTATGACAAAGCCTAATAAGAACTATTAGCTAAAAATATGCATAATCATATATTTAGTGTGTGATTTAAAAACAATGGCTCATGTACCAAGTGGTTTCCACATTACTTTATTAACCCCCTTATCTATTGTAGGGTTACAAACAGAAGGCCACTAGTCTCTACTCTGGGCACTTTAAACTTTGGTTTCTTACTGAAATTCCGAGGATGATTAAAATGTTATTTGACTGTGCAAGAGTCAACTTAAACAGAGAAGGAGACAGGCACTATCCATTCTTTTTGCATTCATTTATTATTTATTTTGGATTTGTGTGTGTTTGTTCATAGGCACATGTGAATACAGAGGTAGAGGACAACTTATTTGGGAGCCTGTTCTCTACCATGTGAGTTTTAGAGATCACAAACTCAGGTCATCAGCAGGTTTATCTGCTGATCCATCTCAAAGACCCCATATTCACTTTTTAGGTTGTTTCTGTTTTTTGAGTCAAGATCTCACTACAATGTCATCGTTGGCTTAGAATTCTGTAGACCAGACTGGCTTTGAACTCAAAACAGATCTGCCTTCCTCTGCCTCCTTCCTGCATTTACTACCCTGCCTGGCCCTTATCCATTTTATTATCAAATTCCCAAATATACTTTTAACTAAAGCTAGTATAAAATACTATATATTTTCTCAATAATCACTGACATTATAACACCCTGTTAGTAGTAGTGGTTATTTCTGCTGCTTACTGTTCAACCAAAAACAACACCAAAGAAAAGCTGATGACACTCAGCACCAACTCAACACAACTTGGTCAGACCAAGGTCCTCGGTCTCTGGAACTTCTGAAGTAACTATTTAAAATTTTTCATCACAGGGGCTGGTGAGATGGCTCAGTGGGTAAAAGCACCCGACTGCTCTTCCGAAGGTCCGAAGTTCAAATCCCAGCAACCACATGGTGGCTCACAACCATCCGTAATGAGATCTGACTCCCTCTTCTGGAGGGTCTGAAGACAGCTACAGTGTACTTACATGTAATAAATAAATAAATAAATAAATAAATCTTTAAAAAAAAAATTTTTTTTCATCATTATTGTTTTAAACTTAAGATCCAAAAATCATCATCGGGATATGGGTATAGCTTTGTCTGAAAAGGACACTGGGTTTAAAATACACCACAAACAAAAAATAAAAAACAAGAAGCTCCAACAAATGAAAATCAGTGTGTTTGTTTTTTTTCCAAAAAAAAAAAAAAATACAGTTTATAAAAGAACACAAAGAACTTAGAATCAACATCTTTTCAGTTCTAGTACTTACCATTTTTGTGGAAGAAACCGGTAAATGTAAGTTGCAAATGTGCAGACAAGCTAAATAAAACAAAAAGTTATCACTTAAAATTCTATAATAAATACAGCACAGACTTTAAAATACTAAGGCTGGGCGGTGGTGGTGCACACCTTTAATCCCAGCACTGGGGAGTCAGAGGCAGGCGGATTTCTGAGTTCCAGGACAGCCAAGGCTACACAGAGAAACCCTGTCTCAAAACAACAAACAAACAAAACCTCAGAGAGGAGAAGTAACTGATAAATGTTTGATTCTCTCTTTAACTACTGTGGCTTGGGAACCCAATGTGCTTCTCCTCTTAAGTGTATTAATCAAAATAATAAGCCAATTCTACTACAATACACAAATATCCCATAATCACAGTGCTTTATTGGCTTTGTTATAAAGTGGAAGGTTATTTTTTTCCTTTTTTTTCCGAGACAAGGTTTTTGTGTGTCCTGGAACTCACTCTCTAGACCAGGCTGGCCTTGAACTCAGATATCCACCTGCCTCTGTCTCCCAAGTGCTGGGATTAAAGGAGTGCGCCACCACTGTTCGGCAAGTGGAAGGTTTATCATTCCATGTTATCAAAAAAGGTTGCCAATAGAAGCTAAATCAATTTAAGTAGTATTAAATATCTTTCCCATGGTGCTAGGACATGTTCAGCAAGTTTTTTACCTCCCCAGTCTTTCAAATACATTAAAGCAATGGAAACTCATTCTTCCTAAAAGATTATTCAAAGTAGAGCTTTACTCTCAAATTAAAAGTTAAAAAAAAGTCCCAAAATTACTGTAGATATATAATTTACTATTTTAAAATGCCATTTTTACATATGAGTTAGAACCTCTACAATAAGAAAATCAAGCATGAACTACTTGTAACTTTTAATCTGATATATTAGCTAATAAAGAAAAACCATTAGGGGCTGGAGAGATGGCTGGCTCGGTGGTTAAGCGCACTAACTGCTCTTCCAGTGCTCCTGAGTTTAATTCCCAGCAACCACATGGTGGCTTATAACCATCTGCAATGGGATCCAATGGCCTCTTCTGGTGTGTCTAAAGACAGCTACAATCCACTCATATACATAAAATAAATTCTTAAAAAAAAAAAAAAGAAATGTTTAGAATGGATTATCAACAGAAACATCAACAGGCTTTTGTAGTAATTTTAAACAGCAAAAGAGGACAAGCATGAGGCAGTGAAAAATGACTACACAAGTTTTCCTCTGACCTCCAGTTGTGCAGTGACACACATGTATACACACCCTAATAAGTAAATGTAGTGTGTTGTGTATATCAGGCTATCCTTAAGCTCACTATGCAGCCATGAATCTTTCTGCCTCCACTTCCCTAAACTGTGATTACAGGTGTATAATACTAACAAGCCTCTAGATTTCCTTTAAGAAAAAAGGAAAAAGTTTCCCTTCCCTTTCCTGCCCCCTTTTATCTGCTGAATCCTGTTTTACAGCTAGGTCAGGACTGGGAAAAAGAAAAACACGGAAAGTTCGTCAGGCATATTTGATTTTATGCTAAATTGTTAGGATGATCAGGATTTACATAGCCCATTCTAGGCCAAGCAGAGTAGTTGAAATTAAATACCTGACAGCTCTGAAGCAATCTGCAGAAAAAGGGTAAGTGATCCTTAAGGGACTAATTCTGAAACAAGATTCACATAGAACCCACAAATCTAAATACTAAGTTTTCATGCTGAAGAGACTATGATCACTGCATTAAATTTATATATACACTGCTATGATAGCAAGCAGGAGGTATAAAGCTTTATAAATGGGCCAGGCATGGTGGTGCATACCTTTAATTCTAGCACTTGGGAGGCAGAGGCAGGTGGATGTCTGTGGGTTTGAGGCCAGCAAGGTCTACAGAGTAAATTGTAGGACAGACAGGGCACAGAGAAAACTAGTCTTAAAATTCCCGAAAACAAAACTCCACAACAAAAAAAACTGTAAAACTGTACTACGCCCAAATAGGAAAAGCTAATATGATACTCTAGCACCTACTCTGTACAAGGATAGCCATTTCTCTTTTAAACATTCACTTAATTTGTATTTTGTGTGGTCGGAGGACAACTTTTGGGAATCTGTACTATCCTTCAACTAAGAAGTTGGACTTGGTGCCAATTGCCTTTAGCAGTTGAGCCAAATCACTGGCTTAACTTCCCTTATACGTGTTTTATCATATAAAGTTAAAAAACTTCTAACTACACTAGCTAATCCATTATTCTAGAACCCAATATCTCAAAATATAGCATTTAGATATACAGGTAGGAAGACTTCAAATGGAAGATGGTGTATATGTCTATTACACAGAAATAAATCTTCCAAAACATAGAGAGCTTATGTGGATATGTATTTAGGAAACGGAAAGAGAACAGTTTAAAGTCAGTCTCAGCTACTGCATAGAGAGTTCAAGGCCAGCCACACTACAAGAAAAAAATAAATAAAACCTTATAACCTTGACTCAAGTGCTTAAAAAGGACAGACATTGGAGAAATATACACAATCAACTTAAGGAGGTTGAACATTATCTATAAAATAGAAGGGCAGGGAAAAGCTACTAATGCCAGAAATATTGTTTAAAGTAATTTCATTAGTTCTACAGTTCAGGGAAAGAGCAACTGTCTATCTAGCAAGTACAAGGTTCTAGGTTCCAGCCCCAGAACTACAAAGATATGGATATAAAGAATTTAATAGCTTTGCCAAGATAAAGACTATATCATGTATCTATTGACTAAAACACCAAGTATTTTTAGCCGGATGTGGTGGTGCACGCCTGCACCTGGGAGGCAGAGGCAGGCAGATTTCTGAGTTTGAGGCCAGCCTGGTCTACAAAGTGAGTTCTAGGCCAGCCAGGGCTACACAGAGAAACCCTGTCTCGAAAAACAAAAACAAAAACAAAATAGAAACCAACAAAACAAAATAACCTTGAGTATTTTTCCAGAAAGGATCTCACAGTGTAACTGTCTACCCTGAAACTCACTGTAGACCAGGCTGCCCTTGAATTCTGCTTCCCTAGTGCTAGGACTACAGGCATGGGCCACTTCACCGGACAAGAGCATTATCAGATCCTTGGCAACTTTTCCAGGCTTCTCATGCCACTCTTGCTATTCTCCTTTCTAGGGTACCTTGGTCTCAAAAGCTGTTTACATCATGTTCCCTTTTCAGAACCACTTTTATGCTCAGAATCCCACACCATTTTATTCCTATATTTGTTTCACATTTCAGCTAATTTCTCCAGATAAGACTTGGCCATGCCATTTTCCAGACAGTCATTACGTTCCCATATCCAATAACTCAAACAAGAACTGCTTCTCTTATATACACTCATGGTTTCCCTATACTTTCCTTCCCACTATTTATTAGATGACCATGTCTGTCCCTCCAAAAACATTTTACTCCCATTATATCCTTAAGGCTTAAATATAGTGCTTCGTACATGATACACTTCTCTGGCTCCATATATAGACATTGTGTTATGCTTCCTTTTGGTTTTTTGAGACAGTGTTTCTCTGTGTCACAGACCTTGCTGTCCTGAGTACTGGGATTAAAGGCATGTACCAGTACTGCCTGATTTAGACTTTGCTATTGTAGAAAAAGATGCTTACGAAAAGAACGGTTTACAAAGGGGAAGACAGAGCCGGGCGTGGTGGCACATGCCTTTAATCCCAGCACTCTGGAGGCAGAGGCAGGTGGATTTCGAGTTTGAGGCCAGCCTGGTCTACAAAGTAGGTGCTAGGACAGCTAGGGCTACTCAGAGAAACCCTGTCTGAAAAAAACAAAAAAAACAAAAAACAAAAAAAGACAAAAAAACAAAGGGTGATAACAGGTGACTCTAAAGCTTAGGTTTAAACAAAAACAATGGTAAAAGGAGCTTTGGGACCAGGGATGTCTCTGAAAACTTAAGAGAACTTGCTTAGCAAACACAAGGCCTTGGATTCAATTCTCAACAAAATAGCTACAAAACCCAACTAATAAAAGTTCTACTTCAGCAAGGCATAGTAGCATTTGCATGTAATCCCAGCATCTGGGAAGCTAAGGTAGACAGGAGAGCAGGAAATTCAAGGCTTCCCTGGGAAAACATAGCTTACAATAAACAAAAACTAACTCAGGCAACTTTTCAGGGGATTTCTCTAATTAACTAATATTAAACCAAGAATGCAAAAGGATAACAGGAAGAGACAAGCTGTTTTCCTTCTCATCTGCACCTTTGAAACAAACTCCAATTTTCAAATTTTTGCATGATGTGCATATCTATGGAGATATGTTTACAAGAGTTCTGCCATGCAGTAGTGGTGCCAGCCTTTATTTAATTCTAGTACTTGGGAGGCAGAAGCAGGAGGATCTGAGTCAGGCCAGGCTGGTCGACAGAGCAAATTCCAAGATAGCCAGGACTACAGAGAAACTCTGTCTTGAATAAAACAAAAAATCCCCAACACCCCCATCCTCCTCCCCGCCAATAAAACCAGCAGAATTGTTACAAAGAACTCCCAGGGATTCTACTACTAGGTTAAACAACTACAGTACAGCATGAGAATTGAATTATTCTAGGTAAGCCATTATGCATGGTCAGAAACTACAAATTCAAACTTGAACATCAAAACCAAGAGTTTGAGGAGACATAAGTTATTTTAAGCTTTCTATAAAGGAGAAAAAAGAGAGAGATGTGTTTTAGGTATCCACAATTACACCAAAAGGGGAAGGAGACAAAAGCAACCCTGGGAAGCAAGTGGGACCCTGCTGAGTTCCTAAAATCTGCTAGGTGCTTCAAAAGTATGCAAAGGATAATGTATATAAATGACAACTATTGGACTTTAATATCAAATGACATTCGTCTATTGTGACAAACTAACATCTTAAGAGGCAAAAACTGCAGGGCATGGTGGCACCCAGCACTTAGGAGACAGAGGCAGAGTAAGTTTGAAGCCAGCCTGATCTACAAAGCAAACACCACAACAGTCAGGACCACACAGGGAAATTCATCTTGAAATATAAAAAAATGAAAATAAGAAACCATTATGTGACTCACAATTCTCTTTTCTGTCCATAATTTATTCTTTTAACAAGTTTCTATAACTAATGTGTAAGACAACTGTAGATCTAAAGTATTAAAAACCATGGAATACCAATTTGTTTTGCATAACTAAATGTTAATATTGTTTGTTTATATTTGCTATAAATCTTTAAAAAAATTAGGCATTTTAGTAGATTTTGGCTTGTAGTACTGTGATATTCCTGTGAATCTAGAAAAGTACCTTCAGTTCTGGGGAATGAAATACATTGGGCATGGGAATAGAGAGACTCTAGTCTAACTCTGGAGAGTGTGTGCTGAAGAACGGGAATTCCTCCCGAGGACACTTACAGTGCTGAACAGACACAGTTCTACCAATCGCAATGGGTCTCTGAGTATGCAGAAAAGATAAAAGGAAAAGAAATGCTCTTGTATATGACTGAAGATTTTTAACTTTAATTAATATCACAAAACAAAGATTTGCATTATTCTAAAAATGAACCTAGCCAGGCGTGGTTGCCCATGCCTTTAATCCCAGCACTCAGGAGGCAGAGGCAGGCAGATTTCTGAGTTCGAGGCCAGCCTGGTCTACAAAGTGAGTTCGAGGACAGCCAGGGATACACAGAGAAACCCTGATTGGAGAAAAGAAAACAAAACAAAACAAAATAAAAAAAGAACCTGACACAGTCCATATACTTTTACAGTACCAACATTACATAGTGACATCTAAGCTCCTCCCCATAACCCTGTGCTAGATTAACATAACAGTAGGACTACAGGTAATCTGTGAGAAGTGTACTGAAATAATAGTACTAGGGAGATTGAGGGGCAGAAACTTGAAAAATGTTGTGATTAGCTTAGTACCTCAGCAAACAACACTGAGACAGTATTGTACAAATCAACTTACTGAAGAGGCAGGTGATTTGAGTTCCAGGTCAGCTTGGTCTACAAGTGAGTTCTAGGATAGCTAGGCCTGTTATGCAGAGAAACCCTGTCTTGGAAAAACGAAACACATACCCAAAACTTGTCTTTCAAAATCGTGAGCAAGGAGCTGGGGAGATGGCTTGACTAACATGTAGGCATGACGACTTGGGTCTAGAACTGTAGCATCCTCATACAAAGCCAGGTACACATTAGCACTGGGGTCAAAATAATCCCTTCAAACTCACTGGCCAGCCAGTGCTCATTAATTTGAGTCTATGTGGTATAGTCTGTATCTATGACTGTGGATACTTATGAAATGACCTAAGAACTTCCAAGAATTTTCTATAACCCAGGCAGGCATGGGGGCTCATGCCGTTAATCTCAGTTCTCAGGAAGCAGATGCAAACAAAACCTATGACTTCAAGGCCAACCTGATCTACATGGTGCATTCTAGGCCACTGGTGTCATAGAGTGAGACCATCTCAAAAAACAAAAAATTTACCTAGCTACAGTAAATAAGACATTGAAAAATTGATGTCAAGTGGAAAAGAATAAAGGGATCATGTTACCCACTTACTGCCTTATTATTCCTAAAATCTTTAAAGGACTAGAAGGCAAATTATTAAGGGCATATTAAAGGTGCATGTCTTTAATCCCAGCACTCAGAAGGTAAAGTTAGGCAGCTCTCTGAGTTTGAGGTCAGCCTGGTCTACAAAGCAAGTTCCAGGACACAGAGAAATCCTATCTGAAACAAACAAACCACTAAATGAGAACACTAAGTATATGATCTGTGTTTGCTAGTTTTATGTCAACTGGACATAGTCATTTTAACAGAGGAGACCTTGGTGGGAATTGTGAGGCACGCCTTTGCTCCATTCAGGATGCCCTTTGAGTTCAACGCTAGCCTATTTTCAAAGTGAGGTCTAGGACAGGCAGGGCTTCACAGAGAAGCCTCAAAAACAAAAAACGAAACAAACAAAAAAAAAAAAAATCAAAAAGAGACCATCAGCCCAGAAATTCCCAGCCTAGATTTTTGCCTGTAAGGCATGTACTTGATTGATTGATTATGGACGTGAGAGGACCCAGCTCAAAATAATTTTTATATATATATATATGTATGTATGTGTGTGTGTATGTGTATATATATTGTGTATATAATATATATATATATACTGTGTATGTATGTATGTATGTGTATGTATATATATTCATATACATACACATATATACATATATATATATATATATATATATATATCACCTCTAGAGCACTTGCCTAACATTCACAGATACTTGTATTCAATCTCTAACACAGAAGAAGTTGAGGGATAGGTAAATGGAAAGTTACGTAAAATTTTCAGTTTCTAAATATTCTGTAGTTAATAAACAAATGGCACTCTAGTTCCTGGAAATATTTGAATGGAACATTATTGAATGTTTTTTTGTCTTTCTTTTTTGGTTTTTAAAGACAAGGTTTCCCTGTGTAAAAGCCCTGGCTGTCCTGAACATCATTTTGTAGATGAAGCCTGCCTTGAACTCAGAATCCATGTGCCACCCTGCCTGGCTAAAAGTATAAGTATTTTACATTTAAGAGATAAATAAGGAAAAGGAAAAATGAGATCCCTCTCTCTTAAAGATAATTACTTTGAACAGTAGTTTTCAACCCATCAGGTTGCCACCACTTTTGGAGTCAAATGACCCTTTTACAGTGATTACCTAAGACCACGGGAAAATATATATTTAAATTATGATTCATAAAAGCAGTAAAATCACAGTTATGAAGTAGCAACAAACATAATTTTATCTCGCGTCTCTAGCTGCATATGTAGCAGAAGATGGCCTAGTCAGCCATCATTGGAAAGAGAGGCCCCTTGGTCTTGCAAACTTTATATGCCTCAGTACAGGGGAACAACAGGGCCAAGAAGTGGGAGTGGGGGGGCATGGGGGACTTTTGGGATAGCATTGGAAATGTAAATGAAGAAAATACCTAATAAAAATAATAGTAATTTTATGGTTGGGGGTCACCACAACGTGAAGAATTGTATTTAAGGGTCACAGCATCAGGAAGCTGAGAACCACTGACTTAAGAGGAAATACAACAGTGTGAAACACCAAGTACAAAGTATGAATTCTAGTTGCCACTTCTCCACAGGTGAGGTAGTAAGATTAAGACCAAGTGCCCATGTTAAAGAATCTGATTTAAAAAATACAAGGAACTCAAAAGAGATAAGCAATAATGACATATCTCCTATATAACAGTTTCCAATATTAGAGGTGGTCAAACAGTCTTGAAAAAATTTCTACCAGAGATGCCACAGAAATTAATTCCTGACTCATATGTACACCTGGAGCAACTGATTCTAAGACTTAAAAAAAAAAAAAAAAAAACCTCCCAGTAACCTTGTGGTGATCACTAAGGAAATGGTCACTCTAATTGTCCCTCTTTCCTCCAGTGTATCACTTAGTGTAAACTGACATTCTCTTACCTATGAGATTCTTGCTCTCCTTTCATTTTCTCTACTTTTGATAACATATCATCAACTTTAAATGTTTTCCTGGAAGAAACAGATAAAAATAATAATCACTTCTCAACTAGGAAACACACAAATTTATACTGCAATAAACAAAAGCAGAAATTTGATTTTGTTTATTTTAAAATTAGATGACTAGCCATAACAATGCACCACTATTGAGACAGTGTGTTATATAATACAAGTAGACATGCCTTCAAGCTTAACTGTTAATATTTTTCATGAAACCTCCTAGCTGGTTGGGGGGGGGGGGGGGGGTGGCGGCAGCAGTGGTGGCGCACAACTTTAATCCCAGCACTCGGGAGGCAGAGGCAGGTGGATTTCTGAGTTCAAGGCCAGCCTGGTATACAAAGTGAGTTCCAGGACAGCCAGGGCTATACAGAGAAACCCTGTCTTGAAAACAAAACAAAACAAAACAAAAACAAAAAAGCCCCAACTTCTGTAATTATCTCCCAGTCATGAGTAATTCTCCTTTCTCCTGGTATTTCATTTTACTTATTTTTGAAGTCCCCTACATGTAAAACCTAAGTATTTTATTTCTACTACTAGGCTGTAATTTCCTGAAAGGCATTTTTTTTAAGACTTAGTAGGCATTCAAGCACTTATCAGGTTTAGCAGAACAAATGCAAAGTATGTATATTTTTAAAACATCCATTATCTTGGGGTTTTTTTGTTTGTTTGTTTGTTTTGGTTTTTTGAGACAGGATTTTTTTCTGTCTGGCCCTGGCTAACCTGGAACTCATTTTGTATACCAGGTTGATCTTGAATTCAAGAGACCTCCCTGTCTCTGCCTTCCAGTGCTGGGATTAAAGGCATGTGCCACCATGCCCTGCTAGTCATAAGATATCCTCAAAAGTTATTGCCAGAGTTTCAATTAAACAATATTCCACATCAAAAAGATTAAAATAAGCCCCCTCAAAAAAATAAAAAAAATGACAATAACGTTAGGGCACATACCACTCAATCATAAATTTATTATACTTTAACTTGACTCTTTGATTTTTGATAGAGGGTCTTGTTATCTAGCTTTAGCTGGCCTACCACCACTCACCATGTAATATGTAATATCAAGCTGGCCTCAAACACAGGCATAACCCCAACACACCTGGCTAAATCTGCTTAAGAGGAAAAAAAAATTTCCACCAAATAAATAAAATTTTCCAAATGAAAGTTGAGTGGAATAGAAAATATGCCTTATCTTACTCCTCAAAGTGAGCTACATCCTACAAATAAAAGTATTGTTTCATATAATTTGTTAAATAGAAACAAATGTTTCTCTTTTACAGAGACATTATTTTCAAAATTAGAACTTGAAAAGTTGATTTCACACTCATTTATAATTTGATAATACGTATGTGTAGATAACCAAATAACCTGACTTCATATTACAAATGTGTGCCACTATGCCGGGCCAAATACTCAACTGTTCTCTAATAAAAAGAATCAACAGGCAGTGATGGCACGCCTTTAATCCCAGCACTCGGGAGGCAGAGGCAGGCAGATTTCTGAGTAGAGGCCAGCCTGGTCTACAAAGTGAGTTCCAGGACAGCCAGGGCTGTTACACAGAGAAACCCTGTCTCGAAAGAAAAAAAAAAAAGAAAAAAGAAAGAAAGAAAAAAGGTATCTATTTTCAATCTACAAATAAGAGGAGAAAAAAAACTCAGGCTCATTACAAATAACTGTTAAGTATAAATATTGAAGGATTTTAAAAAAATTATTTTACTACTTAACTTTAACCATTTAACTTAAAATAACTTAAGAATAGTAACAAGGTTGCAGGGGTTGGAAAGATGGTTCAACAGTTAGGAGCACTGACTGCTCTTTCAGAGGTTCCAGGTTCAATTCCCAGGACCCACATAGCAGCTGACATGTCGCAGGCACATGTAACTCTGTAACTCTCACACAGACATACATACAAGCCAAACACCAAATGCCCATACAACAGAACAAGAAAGAATGGTAATTTTTTGATAACTAAGAAAAAAAACTTAAATCTGTCTTCAGGAAGAAAGGTTAAGACTCAAAAACTGAAGCATTTCTTCCAATGTTGAGTTTCATTTAGAAAAAACTGGAACTGAACATTTTGAAGACACTAGAACTGAACAGTAGCAGCCATTTGAAATAGGTAAGATCATAAGGGCAATCTAGCCTCCTGTAGGGAAAAAGAAAACAACTACTAAAAAAACTAAAGTAGCTCCTCCCCACAGCAAGCACTTCTTTAGAAGATCAACACCACACAACAGCTGAGATTAACAAATGAAACAAATAGGAACCATATGGTCACCAAAAAATAAAATGATTAAAATTACAAGACGTTTGATGGGGAGAGGGGAATGGAAGGGTTTCAAATAACTTCAAAAGATATCTAATAAGGTAAGATTCAATAAAAAGTTCTTTCTTGAGTCAGGTGTATAGCTGGATGCCTATAATCAAAGTACCCAGGAATCTGAAGCAGGAGGATTACAACTTCCAGCCCAGCTTGGGATTCACTGTGAAATCCTTTCTCCAAAAATAAACTAAAGTGTTCTCATCTCTCTCTCTCTCTCTCTCTCTCTCTCTCTCTGTCTCTCTCTCTGTGTGTGTGTGTGTGTGACGCGCGCGCGTGTTCTCATCTTTAATCCTACTGTATCACAGTAGGGTTAAGCCTATAGTATTTGAATACTTCTTTGAAGACTCCAGTATGAGTTTAACAAATACACCAGAATTAATATTATAACTGATGGTACGACTTCAAAGAGAGTAACATGAGGGCTAAGGATATAGCTAAGTGGTAATAGCTAAGTGTCTACTATGCCTAAAACCTGGAATTCAATTCCCAACAGTGTCCTTCCCCACAAAATACTGTTATACTAATAGTACGTATTATACATAAACGTAAATATATACATTATATTAAGAACTGAACTCCAGGGGCTAGAGAGATGGCTCCTCTTCCAGAGGTCTAGAGTTCAAATCCCAGCAACCACATGGTGGCTCACAACCATCTGTAACGAGATCTGACTCCCTCTTCTGGAGTGTCTGAAGACAGCTACAGTGTACTTACATATAATAAATAATAAATAAATCTTTCTTTAAAAAAAAAAAAAAAGAAACTAGTGACAAACTAGAATTACAAAAGAGATACGTTTAAATTTTTCAAACAAGTTGATCTTTCAATTTTCCTAATATGTGATCAGAACTTTAAAGTGCATTTTCCTGAGCTGCTCTACCACACTCTAAGACAAAACTTTCTATAGTTTCATCAGCTTGAAATAAGATTCATAAAACATACCTTTTGATGCTTGTTCTGGAATTTCGATGAGACATGTAAGTAAGAGTTCTGTGCAAAAATATTGGCTATAAAAAATTAAAAAGATTAAAGTTACAGATGAAATTATAAGAATGAAATAATACTGGTGAATTTCATTGACTACTTACTGCGATAAGATTTCGAGTTCGAAGAAATCTATATATCTGTGTTGGTTCTAGGTAACAGGAAACAAAATCCAAACATTATCTAAATGTACTTTTTAATGAACTTGTCAGTAAATTATCAACCCAGCCCAAGACAACCCACACCCTAAGCAATATAAAGCAATCAATCTCCCATTATGGAAATAGTTTACTACATATTTATATCTAGAAAACTAGTAAGCAGGAAAGGTCATTCAGTCCAAGACATATACTCACAAAATCTTTTTCCCGCCCCCTCCTCCTCCCTGAAGGTAAAACCTAAGGGTCTTTCTCTACACTGTCACTAATCCTTTCTGTGGTAGCCACCATCAGTGAGCAAAGCAAAGAGCAATAAATTAAGTACCTTGACTTAGCTCTACTCCACACACACATTTACGCCAAGCAAGATGAAAATTTCACTTTAGTTGGCCATTAAAAAACTTGTAGTAACTAGTCAAAACTAAACTCTTAACAAACATTCTAATACAGATAGGATCAAAAAATTAGTATTGTAAAATTCTATCTTAAACTCATAACAGCTTCCAAAAACATTTTTCCCCAAAACAATTTTTAATGCTTAAAATTTAAATTATTATAAAGGGCTTAGGTTAAATAGTTGAAATATATCTTCCTACAACTCCCCCATTCCAGTAATATTAGATAACTACCAGAATCACATTTCTTTAAGACATGGTAATGTAATTACAAATACCTATATTAATAATTACATTAAGAACTTAATGTCTAGAAACTGAATTAAGTATTAGGGGTAAAAAAAAGATCTAACTCTTAATGGTAACTGTTTTCTTGCAAGTGGATTTCATTGAAAGCTAGTAGTTAAAACCTTCCTAGAGGATTGGTTTTCTCATAACATTTAGAAAGTTTTAAATTTCCAATTAATCTTCAATTTAGTTTTAGTTTCAAGTTAAAGTAAAAGGAGATGAGATGTCTTAGAAGAGGTACAAACAAGTGTATTTATTCTCATTACTGTCCTTCAGTTCTGATTATATTTAAAAGCTTTTCAGATTTTTGTAAAAGTATATTAAGCAAAAGAATAACGATCTCTGAAGCATGACCAATTATCTGTTTCAATATTCAAAAATCGAAATGATTTGTATTAAATTCCAATAAGAATTTCACGAAGAATCAATGAAAATGAAGGAAGAGTATTAAAACAATGTAAAACGTCTTTCCAAGCACAGCTGATACCAAAGCCCATAACATATGCCACGGATATAGTGTAAATAAAGAGATTCAACGGCAAAGCTGACTTCATTCAAGTTGCCGTAAAATACCCAGCTAGAAGATTGCTAAATTCCACTATCTACACAAAAGAGGTGCAAAACCATCAGGATATAATGCCCACTTAGTAACAATTTTATTTATAGTCATAATGTTTATAAATTCTATTGTTTGTTTCCAGGCACTGTGTGATCCCCTTTCCAAAAAAGTCAGTTTCGCCCTCCACGCATCTTTTAAAACGAAAAACCGGGATTTAAAAAAAAAATGTTCTGGAATTAAGAAACAACTCCAAGGTTGTCCACGGAGAGGACGCTTGCCCCATTCTGTCTCTCTCAGTCTACGCACCCATAAAATGGGCGGAAAGGTTTGAAAAGCTTAAAAGGTTTCAAATGCTGCGTGTTCACTCACACGCAGCCAGAGTGGGTACGAACGCATTTCAGACCCATGACAATTTCCTCGGCTTTACAACACTCATCTCCGGACAGGCTGTGTCTCGTCCCCCCGAAACCTACAACTATAATCCCTGTACTTGTGGAGTAAGGAAGACACAAACGAAAACACCAACTCGTCTCGGGATCTATATGCGCTCAGTTCAACCGTCACGTCCCCACCTCCAAGGCTGCTCTGAACCTGGGGGCCCCGGGGCGACCCTTCCGGGAGTCAGGGACCTGCTCGGGACCCCGGCGTTCCCCAGCGAGTCCTCCCTCCACTCCCAAAGCAAGTGGACTCTCCGAGAACCCGGCGGAGTGCCCCGTGCCCCGAACGCCGGAGAGGGGCACCCCTGCCCTCGAAGCCGCTCACACTCACTCTCAAAGGCCTGGAGGAAAAGCTCGTGGTCAGCCTGGACGTGCTCCATTTTCGGCTTCTTCACCGGCAACACCGCGGCCCCCGCCGCCGCCGCCGCGGCCGCCGCCGAGGAGGAGGAGGCCGAGTAACTGCCGCCGCCTCCACAGCCCCCGCCGCCGGATTTGCCGCCCGAAGCCGCCGCCGCCACCGCCGCCGCCGAACCCCCGAAGCCGCCTCCCCCGGACCCCGCGCTGGGCCCCGAGCCGCCCCCTCCCCCACCGCCGTGCTTCTGAGGCGCCATCGCGGTTCCTGCCTCCTCCCCCCGCCAGCTACCCGCCGGGCGGCCCCGGAGAGTGAGCGCGCCTGCTACACCAACCGCTCGCCCCAGCAGGCTCCAGCGGACCGAGGGGGGAAGGAGGAGAGAGGGGAGGAGAGGGGAAGGGAAGGGAGGAGGAGAGGAGGGAAGGAGGGAGGAAAAAAAAAAAGTGTCTCCTCCGAGCCCCGCTCCGCTTCGGAGGCCGCTCACCCTACCCTGGCCTCGCTCCGCCCACTTTCCCCGCCCGGCGCTCTGATTGGCCGGCGGGAGCGCGCGCCGCCGGGCCGCCCAGCCCGTTGGTCCGCAGAGTCCCCCGTCAGTCACGCGGAGGCGCTTCTCGCGGAGGCGCGGCTTGGTTGGCCCGTGCGCGCTGCCGACCGCGGGCCCGGACGCCTCTTTGAACTGAATTCGCGGGAAAATGAGGGGTCGGAGCGGCCTTCCTGCTCGTCCCGGTGCATTGTGGGCAGAGGGGGACTCGCGAGCGGCTTTGGGAGCCGTTTCTCGCCTTGAGAGCTTCGTCAGTCGCCGCCCCCAGGGGGGCAGAGGTCCCCTGGAGAGAGAGGCGGGTGACTGAGAAACTGAAGGCGAAGGGGCCTTTGAAAGGAGCGGAGGTCCACCGCGGATCCCGAGACTGTGTGGTCTCAGGAAGTGACCTGCCCCGGGGGTGCTGTGTGCTCAGTCTCATCTCCACTGAGGCAGGAGGAGATCGGATCCCCTGGCCGCCACGTGCCCCAAGCCACCCATGGCCGAAATCCCCTAGCGCAGCCACTGGGTTGTCGGACGTGAAGGGCTCGCCTACGAAAGGGAGCGACCTATTTTGTGGCGGCCGTTTCTCAGAAATTAAGGAGACTTGGTTTTGTTTTGTTAAGTGATGTGAGGTTTTGGGATTCTGTGGAATTGGGTTGTGGCTTCTCAACACGATGCGAGCAAAGTAGATACTTCATTTTCTCTGAGACAAATAGGTGATTCGAAGTAAAGACATTTCTTGAAGTTTTATTTATTGTACTGCCAAAAGCTTGTGAGGAACGCTGTGTTTTGAGTGTCTTGTTTAAAAAGATAGATAAACTGGGCGGTGGCGCACGCCTTTAATCCCAGCACTCCAGAGGCAGAGGCAGGCGGATTTCTGAGTTCAAGGCCAGCCTGGTCTACAAAGTGAGTTCCAGGACAGCCAGGGCTACACAGAGAAACCCTGTCTCGAAAAACCAAAAAAAAAAAAAAAAAAAAAAGATAAACAGACCCGACCTAAGTCTGTTGGTACAAATTGGCTTACTCTGAATAACTTGGATTTCAAGTTAGACAAAATAACCAGCTTATATTGCTTATATTTTAACTTTCTAAAAATGTTTTTATGCTCGGTGGTGGTGGCACACACCTTTAATCCCAGCACTTGGGAGGCAGAGGCAGGCAGATTTCTGATGCGAGCCTGGTCTACAAAGTGAGTTCCAGGACAGCAAGGGCTATACAGAGGAACCCTGTGCCTAAGTCTACACCAAGGTCGTATGCTGCGGTCCTTACAGCCAAAAGAGGATGTTGCCTCTCCTGGAAATGGAGTCACAGGTGGTTGTGAGGCCTAGGGTGGGTGCTAAGAATCAAATAGAGATCTCTGAGAGAGCAGCCAGTGCTCTCAACTGCAGAGCTGTAAGTCCAACCCCACGTTATGTTTTATATTAAGAAGAAACTTTAGAATGCTCTCATTATACTAGTCTGTATTTAAGAATATTTCTTACTGCAAAATAGGTATATGGTGGGTTTTTTTCCCCCTTATGTTTCTGAAGAACGTCTCTGATGAATGCCACCCCACCGAGGTTTCTGGAGTTTTAGCTGCGGTATTGCTTTATAGCGTTAGGAAATTCAGTCAGGGTCTGAATAATTAAATTACTCTAAGCAAATCCAAAAATATCGCATTACAAACTAGAGTGCTAATTTAACTATGTGACAACTATATAGCTGTCAAAATGTTCCCTCTTCATCATTTGTCAGGGTTCAGTTGTAGGGAGGGAGAGGACGGAGGGACAAATACAGTCAAATAACCAAGTGAAAGATTATCATGAATGTTTGATGAAAGGAGAAATGCACCTAAGGGATTTGGGGTATTCTTAAAGGAAATGGTAGTAGCAGGCATTAATGTGATGTTATACATCTGTGCTAACCAACATTAATCATGAAAAAGCCAGCCATGCCATGAGAGAGGCGCTGCTGACCAGTCCTCACTTCTACATTCCTTATCTAGAATGTCCAGAGAATGCAAAAAAATAAAAATAAAAATCCTATGACTTAAGAAAAAAATTAATTAATTGAAGGGTCATTTCAGCTACATCATCTTGACAGACCACCTCTAGCTTGGTCTTGTCTGGCTACCTTGTTACTTGGGATGACAGGTGCTTTTGAGGTTTGTGATTGCAGTTCACTATCAGTGATACAGATATTTAACTCCCCCACCAAGCAATGAAGTTAGATTGCTTTCCAGATGTTTTGTTTTGTTTTTCCTTCATGTCATATCTGGGATTGAATGTAAACTACTAAAAGTCAAAGACCATAGTGTTCACTTTCTTTGACATTTCCCAGCTTGTGTCCAGAAGTATCTGTAAGGAGAAAAAAAACAGGAATTGGTTGTTAATTGTCTTATCACTTGCAGTTGTCAATATGAACACTAACTCATCTTTTCATAATTTTTTTTCTTTTTTTGAGACAGGGTTCTCTCTGTGTAGCCCTAGCTGTCCTGGAACTCACTCTGTAGACCAGGCAAAAATCAGCCTGCCTCTGCCTCCCAAGTGCTGGGAGTAAAGGCATGTGCCACCACGCCCGGCTCAGAGATTAGTTTTTAATTTACATTTATGTATTTTTGGGTATGCAAAAGCATCTGTGCATTTTCTAGAAGTTAACCAAGATATCAAATCTGTTTTTTTGTTTTTTTTTTTTTTTAACTTGTACAATGTCTTTCTTCCCCCACCCCCTTATCTATACTTATCCTTTTAAAGGCTAGGGCTGAAGTCACAAAAAAAAAAAAAAAAAAAAAAAAAAAAAAAAGCCTATAGACACTATATCAAGAATATTTGCCAGTGCCTGAGTAAACTAGTTATGTTTTATAGTAATTTTGAGAGAAATATAGTTAGATTTAGTGTTAAAACAAAACAAACCCAAAATTGCCCCAAGATAAAAACAGCAACAACCTGTCCAATCAATGGGGGTGTGAAGGGGTGGTTGACTCACCTTATTTGAAACTTAAGATCAAATGTTAAATCATTATTGTTTCCTTTGTCTAGGAAAGAAAAACATAAGAACCATGGGATGTTTGCTGCATGTGATGAGGTTTTCATAATAAACCACTGATGTGTGTTTGTGTGTGTGTCTAGAGTTAACTAGAAATAATAAGGGGGATACTAAGACATAGTTAGAGCCCCTGGGACAAGAAGGAACTTGACACTAATAACCAGAGGGAAAGCAAACCACCTGAGCCAAATTGGAACTGTCTACAGTTGGACTCAGAGCCCTATGTCTGGAAACAGCTAATATACCCACTTACAAAAAACTGTGGCACAAGCCAGCCTGATCTACAGAGTGAGTTCCAGGACAGCCAAGGCTACACAGAGAAACCCTGTCTAGAAGAACAAAAACAAAAAACAAAAACAAACTGTGGCACAAACTATTTTGCATTTAATTTTTGTTTGTTTTTCCAAGACAGGATTTCTCTGTGTAGCCCTGGCTGTCCTGGAACTCACTCTGTAGACCAGGCTGGCCTGGAACTCAGAAATCCGCCTGCCTCTGCCTCCCAATGCTGGGATTAAAAGAGTGCACCACCATGCCAGGCTGCATTTAATTTTATAAGTGAAGTGAATTGATATTTGTTGAGCATTCTATCCAGATAGTAATCATAAACAGTAATGATAGTATTCAAAGCACACTGCGCGCACACACACATACACACACACACACACACACACACACACACACACTTCATATTAAGTAACCCTCCTACCACCTTGTAAAGGGAAGAACTAAAATTAAACCCGGTTGCAGGGCCAGGAGTTGGGATCAATGTGCCATTATCCCAGCATTCAAGAGACAGAGGGGGGCTGGTGAGATGGCTCAGTGGGTAAGAGCACCCAACTGCTCTTCCAAAGGTCCGGAGTTCAAATCCCAGCAACCACATGGTGGCTCACAACCATCCGTAAGGAGATCTGACGCCCTCTTCTGGAGTGTCTAAAGACAGATACAGTGTACTTACATATAATAAATAAATAAATCTTAAAAAAAAAAAAAAAAGAGACAGAGGATGGAGGATCAAGAGTTCAAGACTAGTCTTGCCTACTTAAGGCTCTCTTTAAAAAGACAAAGAAGCAAGCAAACAAAAAAGATAAAAAACACACACACACTCCAGTTTTGAGAGTAGTCAGTAGCCCTATATTCAGTATGTTTTCCTGAATGGCATAGATCTAGGGTGTTCTATAGGAAGCTCCACAGTTTCAGCAGGATTCTCAGGGAGAAATCTAAGCTATACTGTGGCAAGGACTACAGGCCAACTGATTTTCAGTGCGTGCTGTTCAGCTTTTATCCCTTTATATATTAAAGGCAATGCTACTATTTGCTACATTTCTTTTCCTCCAGTGTATTACACTTGTCTTGTAGTCTCTTCTAGTGTGAATCACTGAATGCCTGAATTGTGCATTCTGAAATACACCTCAAAATTCAAGAGTCCTGCAAACAACCTAAGGATGAGGATTATTTTGCCTCATAGTAAGCAGTAAATGAAAAAGTTTATTCTATATAGAGATAGCCTATAATCTACATTATCTGGTCTTGGTTGGGGGGGGGGTTGTTTGTTTGTTTGTTTGTTTGTTTTTGAGACAGGGTTCTCTCTGTGTAGCCCTGGCTGTCCTGGAACTTGCTCTGAAGACCAGGCTGACATCCAACTCAGAGATCTGGCTGCCTCTGCCTCCTGAGTGCTGGGATTAGAGGCATGCGCCACCGCCACCACCTGGCTGTGTTTTCATTTTTTAAAGTCTTAACTTTATTATTGCTTTGAGACAAAAGCTCATGTATACCATGTTAGCCAGCAACCAGTTAAGACTCAGGTTGAACTTGGGTTCCTGATCCGTCTGCTTCTGCCCAGGATTAGAGGCCTGTGTACTAACACCCTGTTTATGGAGTGCTGGGGGTCAGTCTCAAGGCTCCTGCATGCTAGGCTGGCACTTTACCAACTGGCCTCTAGCCCCAGCCCTTGGTTTTCATTTTGTGAGACAAGGTCTTGTTATTTAGCCTAAGCTGACCTTCACCTTGTGTGCAGCCCATTAAGATCCTTCCTCTAGGGCTGGTGAGATGGCTCAGTGGGTTAGAGCACCCGACTGCTCTTCCAAAGGTCCAGAGTTCAAATCCCAGCAACCACATGGTGGCTCACAACCATCCGTAACAAGATCTGACCCCCTCTTCTGGAGTGTCTGAAGACAGCTACAATGTACTTTACATATAATAAATAAATTAATTAATTAAATAAATAAATCTTAAAAAAATATCCAATAAAAAAAAAACATTCTTAAAAAAAAAAAAAAAAAAAAAAAAAAGATCCTTCCTCTATCTTCTCAGAGGAAAGATGGTAGGGTGGGCTAAGGGGGGTTGTGATTATGCTTTTCTTTTGCAATGCTATGGTTCCTATCCGGCGCCTCCCCTATCCCTAGGGCCAGGGCTCTGGAACTGACCTACCTTCCTAACCCTGATTCCTGATTTGTGGTTGAACTTAACATTTTTCAACTTTCTCATGATATGAAAGCAATATGCATTCAACAGAAACCTTACTTGGAAGTTTTGATTTTGGCCTTAAAAAAAAAAAAAAAAAAAAAAAGTGAGCAAGGCAGTGGTGGCGCATGCCTTTAGTTCCAGCACTTGGGAGGCAGAAGCAGGTAGATTTCTGAGTTCTAGACCAGCCTGGTCTACAGAGTGAGTTCCAGGACAGCCAGGGCTATACGAGAAACCCTATCTCAAAAACCCAAAAAAAAAAAAAAAAAAAAAAAAAAAGTGTGTGTCTTTAAGTAGAGATGATAGCAGTTGTCTCCTAACCTGTAAATTGCAGAGGTTGAACTCATGTCCTTAAATTTGGTGGCAAGCACCATTACCTACTGCATAATCTCACCAGCCCTGAAAACAAGTTGTTTATTTGTTCTGACACAGGGTCTAAGATAGCCCAGGCTGACCTTGGACTCCAGGCGGAGTAAAGAATGACCTTGAAATTCCGAGGATCTCGGCCGAGCACCTGGGCTCTGGTTGTACACCAGCACAGACAGCTGCTTATCATCATTATCCTCATCATTATCCCTCATCATTATCCCTCATCATTATCCCTATCATGCTTGTTGCTTGGGTGTGGTATGTGCCTGTCTAAGGGAAACATCTAGAGGAGGGCATCAGATCTGCTGGAGCTAGAGTTATAGGCAGTTGTGATCCAATTGATCTGAATCCTGAATCTTTTTTTTTTTTTTTTTTTCAGTTTTTCAAGACAGGGTTTCTCTGTATAGCCCTGGCTGTCCTGGAACTCACTCTGTAGACCAGGCTGGCCTCGAACTCAGAAATCTGCCTGCCTCTGCCTCCCTAGTGCTGGGATTAAAGGCATGTGCCACCACCGCCAGGTGAAACAAATGTTCCTGACCACTGGCTATCGCGTCTCTGTAGCCTATTGAGTTGGTTTGTTGTTTGGTTTTGGTTCTGTGTGTGTATGGGTGTGTGGGTATATGTGTGTTTGTATGTGTGCTTGTTTGTTTTATTACCATTTGGCAGAACAGTCAATGCTCTTAACCGCTGAGCCATCTCTCCAGCCCCGTTGTGTTTGTTTTGGGGACAGGATCTCATGTACCCCAGACTGGTCTTGAACTCAAACTATAACTGAATTCAAAACTGAACTTTTGATTTTCTCGTCTTCTCCCTTCCCCAACACTACTCACCCTGCAGTGCTGGAATTATAGGTTTGAGCTGCTATACCTGGTATCTATGGAGCTGACAGTAGAACCGGAGGCTCTGTGTGTTTGTGCGTGCCACACAAACAGTCCACCACTCATGCTGCTACCCTAGCCTTCAATTTTATTTTATTCATAAGCTGGTGCTACACAATATGATGGTCTCTCAAGGCCCTGGTAGCTGCAGCTTCCCCTCCCATTACCTGTTACATGCTCAAAATGGGAAACAAATTACATTTTTCTGTGCACGGTGTCACTGAGCTGATATGGCAATATTAAGGGCAGCAAACCAGGTTTTATTGAAAAGTAAAGCAGCAGCTCCCTGAAGCAGGGGAGCCAGTGAATGCATTTTTATTTCCCACTTACAATGGACTCACGGGGACATAGCCAGACTGTAAGCAAAGGTCTATCAGTATGTCTCATGCATTCTCTGCCTAGGGAAGAGTTTAGTCTCATTATACTGACTTCTAAGTTCTGCTGCTTTTGTTGTTGTTGTTGTTGCTTTTGTGCTTTTGAAATGGTCTTACTCTGTAGCTCTGAATGGCTCTGAACTTGCTAAGCCAATCCCACTAACATAGAACTCACAGAGACCTGCCTGCCTCTGCCACCTGAGTCTGAGGTTAAAGGACTGTGCTAATATGTCCTGCTTTATTTATTTATTTATTTATTTATTTATTTATTTATTTATTTATTTTTGGTTTTGTTTTTTGGAGACAGGGTTTCTCTGTGTAGCCCTGGCTGTCCTGGAACTCACTTTGTAGACCAGGCTGGCCTCAAACTCAGAAATTTGCCTGCCTCTGCCTCTCAAGTGCTGGGATTAAAGGTGTGAGCCACCACACTTGGCTTTCATGTCCTGCTTTTATTGCTTCTAAAATAAATGTTTGCTTCACTTTTCTTGGGGAAGAGGAGTACTTTGTGCTCCTTAGTCCATTTTGACTGCTGTAACAATGTACTGCATACTGAGCATTTCATAGACAGCAGAGATTCATTTGGCTGGCAACTCAGGAAGTTGATGGAAAATCTGAACATCCAGGATATACCTGGCAAGAGTCTCCATGCTGTCCTGCTGTTGTGTGACAACATCTTTCCTGGGAGGTGTAACACATGTCTATTCACTGCAGACAGGGATCCCATGACAGACCAATGTATGGGCACTACCAAAATCCAACCTGATAAACCAATGAGTTTTATTGGGGTAACTTACTAAAAGACAGCTCCATCACCAAAGCCCACCCCAGCGTGGGATGGGCTCACAGAGGTAGGAACTTGGAGCATACTGCATAGCCGGCTGACAGCTCCTGTTGGTGATGTGGAGAGGAGTCCCTTCCTGATACCTCAGTAGGCCTAAATCTTTTCTAGGCAGCTCCAGTCTGAGTCTCCATGGCAGCTCAGCTTCACTCCTCTGAGAGGGGCTCGGCTCTTATTGCTTACTCTTGCAAGGAGGGGTCTTGTGAATCTGGTCCTTTTCAGGGACTTCCTGAAATTGAGTTCTTTACCTTCTGTTTTAAGAAGCTTCCTGGCCAGAGGGAATGTTTTAATCTTGGAGAAAACTATTATACAATAACTGCTTCAGCCCTTGACAGAAAACATCACACAGTTAAAAAAAAAATTAAAAAAAAAAACACCTCTCTGGGCGTGGTGGTGCACACCTTTAATCCCAGCACTCCGGAGGCAGAGGCAGGCCTATTTCTAAATTCGAGGCCAGCCTGGTCTACAAGGTGAGATCCAGGACAGCCAGGACTATACAGAGAAAACCTGTCTCAAAACAAAACAAAACAAAACAAAACAAAAACCCAAACCTCTCCAAAACTAAACCCAATTTTAAAAACCTCTTAGGACAAGAAAGTATTAAACTTGGGTTTCTAGTAAACCCATTGTCACAAACCTACTCCGACAACAATGACATCCATCTACACACAAGGATACCTTTATGTTTAAGGCTTTTGAGACCTTCATGGCCATCAGAGTGACAAGCCATGGGAAGCAAAAGGCAAGAAAGCTCAGCCCAACTCAGTCCCCAACTGAGTTCAGACTTCCAGATCTCTGACTCCAAGCCCTTTAGGCACAGCACAATTTTTGTGAAAAATATTCTAGTGATAATTAACTCAATCCCCATGAGCACAAAACATACATCACTCTCCTTGAGGAATAAAGTAAAGGTCTAGGGATGAGTCCTGTGCTGCAAGTCTCTGACCACACATATAGAGCAAAGGTAAAGAGGCTAGGAAGCCTGTCTGCTCCTG